>NC_136622.1:14298849-14591472 GCF_933228915.1 Telmatherina bonti | reverse complement strand
AGTCACGAACTAAACTGCAGTTTAGAGCTGCAGTTGGGCTCATATTTATTCATACCCTTTCATTAAAGAAGGAAAAAAAAACCTGTCTGTAAAATAAGCTGAAATTGACTAAAGTAATAATAAATAAAAGTCTTAGGAAAATCATTACATTATTTTCCAATTCCGGTTCAATAGAAATAGGGTCATACTCAGTCATGACTGTCTTAGTCATGTAATGAGGCGTGAAGGAGACTAGATTTGACAGTGGAGCACAGTGTTGCCAGCATACCAGCATCACAGAATGGACTGAATGAATAACTTATAACTTCTTTACTGAATAAAATACCAGTAATTGTTTTGGCTGATGCTGAAAGATGCTGTTTATGAGAAAGGAGGTTCAAGATAAAATACATCTTTAAAAGTATTATGACCTTTTGTTGTTACACCCTTTTATAATACTTTATCTGCTAAATAAGAAGCAAGTTTGGACTTTACGGATAATTTCGTAACTCTCTATTTTATGTAACACGCTTAGCCCCTTTTAAAACACAATGAAAGGTCAAAAACATTTCCTCACTCGAATAACGAACCAGCTTTTATTTTTCTCCACAAGAGTTACAGTATTTCTCTTGGCATTCTCCAATTTTCGGCTTTGCTTTTGATTATGATCATAATGCACATCCAGTTGTGCTCGTATTTATTCATACCATAAGCTGAAATTGACTAAAGTAATAATAAATAAAAATTTTATTGAAATCATTACATTTTTTTAAAATTCTGTATCAATAGAAATATTTTTTGAAAAGCAAACAAATAAGATAATTTATTACATGACTCATAAACTAATATTTTGTTGAACAATCCTTTAATGTTTCTGCTACAGTCAGGTGTTTTCTGTTCCTCTCAGTCAGACTTCTGCACCTGTTGACAGGTATTTTGTCCCACTGTTCAACAGAAAAGTGCTCTAATTTGTCCAGGAACAATTTGTTTGTTTGTTTTTTTCTTTCTTTCTTCAACTCAATGAAATGAAAAAACAATGTCTTATATTACTAAATTATATTTTTACAAATTTTTAGTCATTGTTCCTTTTTTAAGTCTCCAGTTATTTGAGTGACTGTTGTAAATTCAGTCTTTTCTTTAATAAAAGGATATGAATACATATGAGCACAACTGTGTGTGTATATTTATATATATATATATATATATATATATATATATATATATATACATACATACATACATACTTCTAGTATTCTTCTTCTGAGTATGCATTAAATTAGTATTTTAAGCATACAACATAATAATGTCAGAATTTGTCAACAATTACAAAAGCTATAAATATGCACTTGCAGCTGCTGTAGAAACAAATTCTTTTGTCACAAACCTTTCTGCTTTGGTTTGACTCTAAGCTGCTGATGTTTATTTCTTTACACTGTGAATTTATGTTTTAGAAGTGTTGGGTATGCCGTCTGTCTCCTATCTCCCTCTGAAATCTTATAAAGATGAAATGCAATAGAAATGTCAAATTGAATTGCATCAGCCGCTGCAACTGGTGGAACAACTGCATCTACAGTCACTGTAGAGACAAACAACGCTTTAACAATCTTTTTTATCCAGGGGAGGATTTTGCTGAGTGTGCATCCCCATTAAACACATTCATACAGTCCCAAACACTGTTACACACATCTGTAGGCTGCCGCTTGCTCTGTGCTGCAGTACAGCTGAAGCTGATATCATTTTTTTCTGACAGTCTGGGAATATTAATAATACATTTAGTAATATCTGACGCACAGTGCAGTCGCAGTTTGCACGTCTGACCCACAATGTGATATTCCAGCACTGATTGCGTGCGTGACTCAATTGTTCAGGCTCATGGCTAAAGCAGACCTTTACCTCACGGTGACCTGTCCCACATCAGTGGCATTATGTGGCTAGTGGGAGAAAATGTTGCTCTGCCACCAAGATGCAACTAAATACCAGGACAGTTGCGACATTACCGTCAAGAAAAATTAGGTCTGGCTTTGTTTTGACTTCCAGATCATGGTGACCTAGTTGTGGTGCTGGAAATGCTACTGTGTCTTCAGATCTGACTGGAGTAAAATGCCACAACTTGTGGCCAAAAAAAAAAAAAAAAGTGTCTTATTGTTGATTCCACCAAGTGATTCCAGGAGAATACTGGATTAAAAAATGTCTTTGCTTATATGCTGCACATTTACAACACAAAATCTTTTAGAGTATAAAACCAAAAAATACACATACTTTTATATCTAAGAATGATTATTCATAAGTTAATATCGTCATAGATTTATATCAGACTGTAGACTATTACTGCAGAAATAAAGGTTAACGTTTCTGAGCTTCCAGCTAACATCAGAACACCAAACTGCAGCACCCCCCAGTCATTCTTTAAATGTAGATGGTAAAACGTTGCCCTCAGATTATCAAATTCAGGATTCCTTTTCAGCCAGTGAGCTCTGCATTCAGTACTTTTTTAACAATGTTGTGAATGATGAAACAAGTAAATGTCCAAACATGACTGATACAACTCTGTCGTAAAAATATACAAGCACTCAAGAAAGGAAGGTTTCCGGAAATTATGTTTCTTTTCCTGCAGCCTCTCTGTGTTTATATGGAGATTAAAATTCATATAGTTCCAAATATATCAAGCAGTCTTGCAATTTGTCAAGATAAAGAGAATTGGGACAAATAATAAATAAGATCAAACAGTAAAACAGAAATGAATGCGCAGAGTTGGACTTTAAACTCACACTTCGATACAATATGATTTCATATGTGGTTTAATCTGAAATCACTCCCAAATGTGGAGTTATGGTATCAGAAGGTCATATCAGACAGTGAGAAGCTTATACCCCAAAAATTCTGCAAATATGAAACAATAAACAGCATCATTATACGATAAGACAGATCAGCTGAATGGGTTTATCATCATCATTGTTGCAGTTTCATTTTTTATCTTACATTTAATGATAACTTAGGGAAGAATAGGATAATAAAAGGCTCGTTGCTCCTTTTTACATTTATTTTTCACAGTAAATCAACAAAAAAGAAAAAATAAATAAATAAAATACAGAAGTTATAAACTAGGCCACTTCAGTTAAAGGTTGGTACTTTCCATTACAAATACTTTTAACTCTGGGAAAAAAAAAGGAGGCATCAATGAAAAGTGTGGACTATCTTTTCTGAAGAAAAGGTTCATTGTTCGTGTGTGATCCCACTGGAGTAGAAATGGCAAAATTTGCATGATTTTTTTTTTATTTTTTTCCGGGAGTTCTGCTCTTGATGACAATAACAGTGAACACGCTGCAGTACTTACCATCACTGACAGAGAATGAGCTAAGATTACACTACACTCAGTACATTTGCATAAATACATAATGTAAGGCGTCATAGGTAATAATGAGCCGAGTATCATCATGTAAATCAGAAAGAAGGTTCAGGAGAATGTACTCACCAGTTCTGGACTTTTTTTTTTTTTTTTTGTGGAAAGCATCACAAACCAGTGATTTTCGGTCAACACACACCATCATACTGCGGGCCAGTTGCTGGTGTCAGTGAGTATTTAACTTGTAATTTTTCAGCGAGTTAACCACTGCACCGTGCATCGACTGTATGCAGGCTGCCATGTGGAGCAGCCAAGAGGTAAAACGCCCGGCATAGGTTTGACTTTGAAATGTCCCAGTTTTTCCATCTTACTTCTCATCAGCCATCATAGCTGCGTTTACTATACAGAGTAACCACAACACGTGGCTTTTTTCATCCATTATCCCAATAAGCCACTGCATTTGTCAGCTGTTGTCTTAACATCTGGATTTTCCTTCTATTTGTGAAACAGATGATTAGATGAAGGGTCTTTCCTTGAGCTATTCTGAGGAACATTAACACTAATCAAGGCTGAAGTTGGAGGGAGAATGCCTCTGAAGCGTCCTGAGAGTGCAGCAGATCTCAGGCAGGCTAAACTGCTGTCAAGTTCATCAATACTGGCTTTACACTACAGTGCACAGAGACAGCCTGAGTCCTGGCTGCAGCTTTCAACAACTCCAGGGTCTGCTATCGAACTGCTCCGGTTGGTCATCAATATCGCCTCTGCCTCTCTCCTCACAGCTGTTAGTCGCCAGAGATAAAGTTTAAAGGAGTTGTGTGCGGTACAAGAGGCACAGTAGTCTCATAACCGCAGGAAGGCAAAGGACTTTGGGCAAATCAGGAAAAAGTATCTAAATACTTTACTTGTACTGAAACGTCCTCCAACAGCTCAACTCCTTCACATCTGATTTGCACAGCTTTAAAAGAGCCATACATTAAAACGACGCCATCATTAGATCCAGTGCACAGGCGCGCAGCAGCTCAAGCAGGAGGCTGTGCACCGTCCTACATCACCTGCGATGAGTTACTTGGCTGCTGGCACTTTAATTCCTCTGTTACTCTGAATTTCCCTGAAACGGTTCGTTTTAAAGGGAAATGAATCAAGCTCAGTTTGAGGGGCTTCAGGAAAACCCTTCACAGCCAGGGTGCATATTTTATTTACAGAACAATGAAGGAAAAGTGCTCATTAACTGTAATATGGGTCTCTTAATCTTTTCTAAATGTTGATTCTCAGCTGTCATCTCTGCTTTAGTTGCATCGAAGCTCTTTGACTCCGCAGTTAACTGAAGCCTGCTGAAAAGTGAAATATTAAACAATGATATGATTGTTTCTGAAGGCTGTGGAAAAGATTTGCTTTTTAGAAAATGAATCAAACATCGGGGTGGATACGTTGCCCTTTTCTTACCCACTCCGTTGATGTTTCATAGCCTCTTTTCTGCCCTTGTTGGCTGTCAGACACTGATTATTGTTAATTTAGTACGTTTGGGTTTCTTGTGTGCAGACTACAGACTGTGGCATTTAAAAATGTAAACAATCTAAGCTGATAGATTTGCAATGTTTGTCTTTGTGTGATCATACTGAAAATGTAAATAAGTATGAATGATTTTTTTTTTTTTTTTTTTTAAAGGAAACACAAAACCTCCCTGCTTTAAGAGCGTGTTCTGGTCCATGTGACTGCACCCGAGACAGATGTCAGAGAGTCAGATGGAGCATTTCTGAAATCTCTAGGGGTTATTGGCAGCTAAAGAGGGTGCATGGATGTGGAATAACATCCGGAGGGAAGCTCTTGTGGAGAAACAGAAGATCAAGGATGGAGAAAAGTCTAATAGGAGAAAGAAAAAAGCTGGTGTCCCACAGCAAATACTAGTCAATGTATCGTCATAACCCATCATTCCTAATGTCTTGGCTGAAGGTGCCGGCCTGGTCGGCTTTATGTGACATCCTGAAAGGCTGATGGAGCATGGCCTCCCGCATCCCCAGCCTCCACCGCCAAGCCTCTCACCTTCCCTCATTTTGGGGGCATTGTCTCCCGATGAGTATCATTTGTCACCATTGACTTGCAGCACACAGACACCTGGGCTGTTTTTCTGTGGCCCCAACCCATTTCCACAGTTGGTAAACAGCTAAATCCCTCTCCCAATCAATGCAGCCTATTTAACTTGAGCTATTGACTTTGCCTCATCCAAGCTGAAAAAAAAAGCAAACAAATTGGACGAGAGAGAAGGAACAACAGAGATGGCGGCAGCACCTATGAAAAGCCACATATTTGATAATGAGGTTTCAGTAGCAGGAGAGAAGAAAGTGACGGAAGCAAAGGAGGGTAAAAAGAGAGGAAAAACAAGAGGAGGAATCGATCGATATGAACAGATAATCACCGGGCCTCTGTTCCAGTGTGTAAAGAGTGTGACATTGCAGAGGTGGGCATGGTAGGGAAGAGATCAATGGGCTGTTTTTTGTTGATCCCTAATCCTTAACTATCTATAAGTAATTAACCTTCAGAGAAGACCGCAGGGGGAGAAATAAATGGAGAAATTAGGAAGGGAATCAGAACGAGGACGAGTAAAACAGAGGCTACCTTTTACTCTCTCCACATAACAACACAAGAAACTGATTTAATAGTTGTCTCCAGTGCTTGCTCTGCGATTTGAAAGATCTGAATGACTTTTGATGCCGTCTTAGCCTGCAGGTGGTGGAAAACACTTTGCACTTCACTGTAGCTGCTGCAGCTTCTGTTAACATCAGCAAGCTGATGGCAATTTAACAGCACATGTTTAAGATCAAGTGTTTAGTTGTGGTTTTAGGGTAAAATCTGGTCAGGTCTCATCGTTTCTGGCCCGCAGATTCGCCTAAAGCCTCGCCTGAGAAGATGGAGGAGAAGGATGTTATTAGGAGTCAGAGTGCCCTCTGTGGGCGTCAGAGGAAAAGCAAGGTGAGAGGCAAAGCGTGGCCTTTCTACACAAAAAGTCTGCCTGAAATGTTTAACTTTGTAGTTTTAAGTGCAGCCAGACACACAACCTGAGTCACCTGGTATCTGTACAGAGTTTAATGGCACACAAATGCCCTTACAGTACATTCTCATTCTCCCATCAACTTGTTCGCAAGTCTGTTCACAAATAACCTTCAAAGGATTTTGAAGTTGGTAAAGGGCAAACAATATTATGGAAATTTGTCACGTTATTACACAATGATACGACAGACTGGTGGGGTTGGTAAGAAGCAGGCAGTGGGCATGAAGTAAGAAATCTCTTAAATTACGACAATATGGCCATCATAGAAAGTGTTCAGCAAGTATACATGTTAAAAATCCATCCTTTTAAGCTGTAACTACTAAAGATTACAGGATTAAATAGTGTGGGTCAGGGTAAAACAAAGCTCTTGAGGGGACTTCATTATGTTACAGGTGAAGTTACAACTAAAAGGAAATCCAAAATGTTCTTAAGGTCCTTCAGGGCTTTTTTTTTTTTTTTTTTTTTTTTTTAGTGAGTAGCTCTTTCAGTCGAGTGCTCCTTTGTGTGTCAGAGGGAAGAGATTTCAAGTGTAACCTTGAAGGAAACAGCTGGTTCTTCACCAAAATGGGCACCTGGAATAAAGAAGAAAATGAATAAAGTTTAAATAAAGCAAATAATGAAGAATCATACAGCAATAAAAGTGCAGAGAGCCGGTTGCATTCATTCTAATGAAGGATGCATTTCCATCCTCCTGACAGTCAGCTCTCTGCAGAAAGGTGTACTGACCATCCAATGTAGCATTGGCACAGGTTTTCATGAGATGTGGCCTGCTTGATGAGGAGCTCCACTTGTGTTGGCACATCCAGCGTCTCGTCATGAGAAAAGTCTCGACCTACGAGAGACAAACTCTGATTGGGAGATTGTCCAGCCTCAATAGTTTTTGAAGACTTTAAGATCTAAAAAGATGCTTTGCAGATTTTTTTAATCCAGTTTTTATTTAAAGAGTCTTTTTTCTTTAGCAGCTTTTACTGACGTGAAGAGAGTACTCAACTCAACTTTATCTATAAAGCCCTTTAAAACAACCAGAGTTGAAACAAAGTGCTGTATACATTCGGCCAAAATAAAAACAGAATAAAACAGTTTAAAGCAGATAAATAACACAATAAAACAACAGGTCATACAAGGAATACGGATTTAAAACAATAAAATAAACTAAATAAACAGTAAGTAAAAACCATTAATAAAAATGAACTAAAGATAAACAGCTAAAAGATGAACTGAAAGTAAACTAAAGAGTAGAGGAGAGCTGAGACTTGATATGGCGTTACAACCCCAGAACATGGAGCGTGCTCAGTCAGTCGAGCTACGTAGAACGTCAAACTCCCGACAACTTTGACATCTTTCTCAACACTAAGACATGCTGCTACTACTCATAAATTACTACCTAAATCAGAGCCTTCCTGCTCCGGTCCTCGGCGGTCCCAGTCCTGCTGGTTTCTGATGTCTCCCACACCGGACTCAAGTTAACGAGTCATTTTGCAGAAGTTAAAAGACTATTAGATTCATTTCATTTGAGTCAGGTGTGTTGAAGCAGGAATACATAAAAAACCTGCAAGACAGCAGCTCTCAAGCAACGTTTCAACACCGCTGACTTAAAGGTGGAGTATGTAAGATTTTCAATATTTAAAAAAAAAAAAAAGAATTAACTAAGAAAATAACTACAATCGTGACACAGTCACCGAGTCGTCACGCAGTTTTATTCACTAATAGCAACTAGTTTTCTCATTTCTGTTTGTTTCTCATTTATATTTAACTTTTTAGAGTCATAGTTTAGTTACTATGATCTAAAGTTGGCTTGTATGTGTATGTATACGTGTTAATACTGGCAAGTGCGTATATGTTTGTACGTATGTATGTGTGTGTGTGTGTATGTGTGTGCATAGAGGTGTGTGTGTATATGTATGTATGTGTATATGTATATGTGTACATATGTGTATATATATATATATATATATATATATATATGTGTGTGTATACGTGTGTGTATATGTATGTGTATGTATGCGTGTGTATGTGTGTGTATATGTATGTGTGTGCCTGTATGTGTGTGTATGTATACATCTGTAGGTTGTTTTCTTTCTTTTTCTTTTTGGGTTATTTTTTAGTTTACTTTTTTTTTTTCTCTCCCTTTTGTCTCCCTTTATCTCTTTCACTTTTCTTATGAGGTGTTTTTTCTCCTTTCTCTTTCTGTCTTTCGTCTGTCTTCTCTGGTCCAGCAGTACAAACTCTACAATTCAAACAACAATACAAAATAAATATAGAAATAAAATAAAAATTCATTATATGTATAAAGCTTCCCTTGGCAGAGAAAATTTGCTCAGCAGAACACAGCATCCAGACCATCATTCTGCTTGCCTAAATGCTGGACAAGACAAAAAAAAAAAAAAAAAAAGAAAGAAAGAAAATAACTACAATCATAATTAGATAGTTTTTTTAAACATGCAGGTTCCAGTCTGTCCATATTTGATGTGTTTTTAAATTACAAGTTTAATTAATGACAAATGACAAAAAGCACTTTTTTTTTTTACTGGTAGGCAAACATTTAAGAAGGGTCTTTGTCATTAATTAAACCTGTAATTTAATAACACATCCAATATGGACAGACTGGAACCTACATGTTTAGAAAAAACTATCTAATTATGGTTGTAGTTATTTTTTTAGTTAATTTATTTTGAAAATATTGAAAATCTTACATACTCCACCTTTAAACTCTTCATCACATACTTTTTTCATAAGAAAGAATTTGATAAGATGCTGAAATACAGTTAGATAGACATTCTTATCTATAAAGAAGTTTTCAGTGTTTGGAAAACAGCAGAGAAATAACACTCTTTGCGGAGCTGCAGAACTTACCTGTCAGTTTGTCCCGTACTCTGTTGATAATCTGAATAGCTTTCTTGTTGAGCGCCTCGGGCTGCACCAAGCCATCTCCAACTAAGGAAACACAAACATGCTGGCATCAACAACCACTGACAATTTCAGAAAAGAAAAAAAAACAATATTCTCCTTATAACAGGCCTCTCTGCAGCAGAGGGACATAAAAGCAGATCTGAGTGCTGTCTTATAATAGCACCGCAGCTTCGCCAAGCATTCGTGATGGCACTGAAAGCTCGGCATTGTTGAGGTGAAACGCAGAAGAGGCAAACTAAAAGGTTGTACAACAACAAATGACCCAAGAGAGGCCAGGCACTAAAAGGTAACTCACTGAAGGAGTGAATGGATTCAGGCACAGTGGTTCCTGGTTTCTTGTGTGTGGTCTCCCCAAGGTCCATTCCCTCCAGAGCTTCTGCAAACCACAACACCGTTACATATCTTAACATATCTGGGAGGTAAGCATGTAAAAAAGCAGCTATAAGTGCAGTTTGTGTGACAGACTGACCCACTGACTGTCCAGCGGTGTACGAGTCGGTCCTGGTACGAGAACGCTTGTTGCCTTTGGTATTTGCTGCGTGTGAGACAGCAAAGTGTGTAAAAGGAATAATTTTCCATACCACAGCTACAACTCCTCATTATTCTACATTTCACTTATTCTTATCTAAATACCATCTCCCAGGCAGTGTTTCCTGCTGCATGACAAATATCATCAGCATGCTTCACACTCATTAAGATTTTCTAGCCATGTTGACTATAAAGAGGTAATTACAGTCGTACAACAGGCGTACAAAACATAAAAGAGCTGTTTACTCAGGAGCCTGTTGTGGAGTTCTGGTCCAGATTCGTGGTTTATTATTTCTTTAAATGAAATCAATTCAATCAAGCTGATTTGTTCAGTTGTTGTGAGGTGAATGCATTGCTGAGTGGAGAGTTTTATTCAATACACACATTAATACTGAATTAAACTCGTCAGCTTGTCGGATCATCCATGCCAGGAGTCGGGCAAAGCAGCAGAAACGACATAAAGATGCTTCTTTTTACCAATTAACATAAAAAATACCAACATAATCAATGTTTAAAAATCATTTAATCAAATAAAATAGTTTTACCAGCTGACATAGTGAGCATGTATCTAATCTGCGTTTATGTAGATGCTGACCTACAGCCCATGTAGGGTCAACACTGTCCAGAAATAACCAATAATAATAAGTAGCTGTCTGTATGAAAGTGTAATCCTTACTGTCCATGAGCCTCCAGTTGAGCAGAGGGTCGTAGACAAAGGCCTCCAGCACAGCCATGACGCTGTCCCTGTGCTCCCTCAGCACCTCCATCACTGTGTGGCAAGTGATCCTGTAGTTACCATCCAAGCCTGTAACCTGCAACACAACCACACACAAACTTAGCAGATCAGGAAATATTTTGCAAGCAGACAATTAAGTTTAATTTAAAGCCACATTGTTGCAGTTGGTAGTCAAAATAAAACACTGACCGTCTGTTTTGTGATGCAATATGGTGGCGCGACGCCTTGCTTTGTATTTAGATCAGTGAAATTTTTGCTGTTTAACCATAATCCTAACTAGAAATAACCCCAACTTACTTCTTGAGAGATGGCTCAACTTTAAACTCTCAGAAGACTGAATTTTATTTCTCATGCTTTCATTTTTAATTCATATTCCTCTTCGCTCATTAAGTACGAGATCCAGTGAGACGTGACAAAACTGCACATTTGGGAAAAGACTAATAATTATCTAGTTCACAAGACAAAGAAGAAGGAGCTCGGAAAGGGTTCTTGGATTGTATTTGTGAGGATAAGATTGCAGACACTTGGAAACGTTGAAAATAAGACTGTCTTATTACTGCTTATTACTGTATTAACAAGAGTTCTGCACCTCCATAGCGTTGGTCAGCATCCTGGTCAGCCGGAACGGGATCTTTTCAGGAAACTTTTCTCTGGTCATTGCCACCTGTACAACATTGATTGAAAGGTCAGGCTCAGAAAAACAACAAATTTTTTTTAAAAAAAAGATGATGATGCACAGAAGAAAGTCTCATCTCACTTCAAAACAGTCTCCAAAGTCAATGTGGAGGATTTTGCCGCTTAATCGATCCAGCATCAAATTGGATGGATGCCTGGAGGCCAGACGCATATTCTCATTAATATTTTATCATGGTTATTATTTTATCATTAAAGATGATTAAAAAAGGTTCATCTTTTGCTGTGGGAAGCTCACCTGTCACCCAGGCCCAGAATATAGCCAACCATGGACATGACAGCCAGGGAGCGGGTGTAGTTAGTCCTCCGGTCAAACCACACCTGAAAGAAAAATGATACTTGCTTCATGAGAACCTTTCGGTTATTAACGCCTGAACAGACCAGACAAAGTGGAGAAAACATCTTTTCATACACTTCATTGAGGCACATAGATTCCAGAAATGGATAAAAGTTGAACGTGTGTGAATGAAGTCCTGCAATCAAGTGGTTTGGAAGTAAAACATACAAGAGTTTTATCTTCACTACAACTATCAGTCTCAAGAAAAAACCTTCACAAAATGAGCTCCAGTTTTATCAGACAGGCCATCTCAATGGGAAATGATTATTTATAGATCTGCACATTATCTGTCTGATAATTGAGAAGTGTTGACATTTTCCACAGGAGCCACTGAAATGTGAGGAAGGCCACTGAAAAGATCAAGTGTCCTAAATCATCCTCCGCAGTGAGGAGGAGGTGAAAAGTGGAGCATCTCACCTCGGAGCTGGGGCTCTTCAGCCATAAAAGCTTGGCCAGGTCGTCTCCGGCAGTGTTGTTCACAGCGTGCTCAAACACCTCCACCTTTTCCATCAGCGTCAAGTGGTCGTAGTCGGGGGCCATCTGAAACACACATATTCAGAACTCAGACTTTTTACACCGACCTCCGCTCAGTCTCTGTGCAGCGCGAACATGTAGGAGGAAAACAGAAAAACAGCAGCAGGAAAACATAGAAGTGAGTCGTAAAGCTCAAGCAACTCATAAAAACAGATATTTAATTCTTATTTTAATCTGAGCCGTCACCACCATGACACCTAAACCTCATCA
Source organism: Telmatherina bonti (assembly GCF_933228915.1). Classification (NCBI taxonomy): domain Eukaryota; kingdom Metazoa; phylum Chordata; class Actinopteri; order Atheriniformes; family Telmatherinidae; genus Telmatherina; species Telmatherina bonti. The sequence continues at coordinate 14,579,156 of NC_136622.1, read as the reverse complement.
CTTACCTCACAGCAGAGTGTGATGTCATTTCCTGTACAAGAAGCTCTGCTGAACAATCCCCCCCTCTGGGCAGGTGTCCTTAGCAAAAGCTTTTCTTTCAGGGGTTTCTCTGCTTATTACTAAGCTGTCTGCAAGGCTAGATTTTAATACTTGATGCTTGCTGGATTGATTTCTTCCATCTATTTATTTACTGAAAGTGTTGACATGAAGACACCCGGTAAAGTGAGAAATGGCACTTTTTTTTTTCCCCCCTCAAATGTTTCATATGTTTGCAGAAATGAAGGGCCATGTGGACGGAGAAAACTAGAGTAGATATTTTTCATGCCAGAGACATGTCTGGACTGACTCACGAGGCCATGAGGTGGTTGTGCATCGATTGGCTGAAATAAGCAACACCTTCCCTGCAAAGCAAGTCACCTGGATGGCAGCACATGTCGTCCTGAACCCGTATATATCAGCATTAATAGGGCCCACACAGATGTGCAAGTTATTCACACCATGTGAATCAATGTACCCAACATGTCGTCACAAATGCTGGAAAGCCAGATGGTCTGTTGGTCTCCGTGGTAACGCAGTTTCATGCAGAAATGAAAATGAAACTTGTCACACAACAGTTTTCAGTGATAAATCCATCTTAGCTGAGTTTAAGCACAGAGAAGAAAGTGGGGTACTATCAAAAGCTTAATTGTTATTAGCAAATAAAACTATTGCAAACCTGCTCTTTCACTATTTTCAAATGTCACCTAAAGCAAAGTCACAGCAAAGGAAATCTGAATGAATTAGGCTTGTTCTTGTGACTAATTGTGAATTCAGAAGAAGAAACTTGTAGTTAATTTATAAATGAATGTGTTTTGATTACAGAGAGATTGGCACTTTACAATATAATTACCCAAAACAGATGTTTCTGGAGCTTTAATGAATTTATTTAGCGTGGTTAGTTTTATCTGAAAATCACAGGTTTAGAAATCTTTCCTAAATGATGCCAACTGCTGGAGCAAATCAGGAAACAATATGTGAGAAAATAAGCTCATTTGCACATGAATCTGCACGATTCGTCCAGGGAACTTCATTGTTTTTACCACTTTGCCGTTACTTAGCAAGCCAAACACTGAGACAACTGTCCTCTTAACGACGGAAATAAACACAACTGCAGTGGAGAAAAACACGCTTAGAAACACGGGGAGTACACATTTAATAAATGTTAGTGGCGATCTCTCACCCTGAGCATGATGCGATGTTCAATGTTGAGCAATATCTTTTTCTTCTCTCTGTAGTCTCTGATGAGGGCATGCAGGGTGTCACAGTGTGGCACCCAGCCAATCAGGCCAGAGTTGGTGGACAGAGGAATCACAGCGTAGCGCTGAATGCTGAGGAGTCCAACACACAGCCAAGACAAGCACAAACACACATATATTTCATCAGAGGTGCGTATTCACAGCACATCCAGTCAATCTAAAGCCGTCCCTAGACATTACGCGGTTTGTGTAATTATAAATATAAATGTCCAAGAAAGCCAGGATGCTTTGTGGAGTTTAGCTTCAAATGGATAAACCCCCAGAAGTCAAAAGTCATTTATGAACAGAGCAAAGAAATGTCTGAACAGAAGACGTGTCGTGAAGAAGCATGCATGCACATCAGCATGCTGTAAAAAAATATAAATAAAAAGATTGCAGATTTGCTGCAGCATACAGTTCGCCTCCTTTTCTCTGAAGAATTGTTTTGGAGTTTTTCAAAGCAGTGAAAATGCACGCTGAACAGAAAATATCTTGTGTAGAACGCATTTAAAATGGCAAAAAACACTACCTGCACATCATGTGTGTGTGTACATTATGGTACATTTACCTGAGGTTCTTGCGCAAGGACGCAGGGTCGTTGGCCAGCAGTGTGTTGACCAAACCAAACAGCTGCATGACTCTCTCATCCTGCCTCAGGTCCTCGTGGCCCTTCAACAGGAACATGAACTCATGGCCGTTACTACCTGCAGATGGAGTTATAAAATACGTCGTTGCTCAAAGCAAGATGTCAAAATCATTACATGGTCGGATTTGGCACTATTGGCCGTTTTCTGTTGGGGGCTCCTTTGCTGCTCTGCAGCTGCACCTTCATCATCATCATCACCTGAGGCAATGTCTCACAACTTTCAGCGGGTAACAAATTATTTCAAATGAACCATGTAAATCCTGAAGCAAAGTTTAGGTTAGATGGAATTTTTAACAATGATATTACAAGCTTAAAAATGTCCAAATTCAGCCTCATTTCTGATCTGAGAGGACCGGTTACAAAATGCATAGAATAATAGCAGCGCTACTTTTCCTGGCTCTGCGTGCGTCATCTTTGTAACAACCATCAAAATGTTATTTAACTGCAACGAGTTAAGCGATGAGAAGAAGACAAAACTACGAGAGTGACAGAAAGCGAAGCTACAGAGTTCTCAGTTTGCTGTTTGAACTGCTGTTTGAAATGGTTTCAGTGCTCATTTTTCATCCAAACACAAACACCCACCATCAACATGCTCGAAAAAGTACATTTTCTATAACAACTTCTTAGTCACCCTACAATAGGATGACTTGAAATCCCTCACATGATCATCAAGAAGGCTTTCCGTGTCAGAGGAACGGATGTCATTCAACTACTTGATCCACTACTTCTGCCAAATTAACTGTAAGAGACATGGATGGACTACAGCTGCATGTCACGTGAAAAGAGAAAAGGAAAGTTTTATCCCATGACAATCCCAGTAAGCAACATGTTGAAAGAGGACGGACACTGACAGTAAATCTGAGCTGCCTGCAGTGGGTGACAGGTCTTAATCTGAAGCCTTGCTCCAGAGGTCAGCTGATTTATTGGCTATCATCTCTTACAGAGTGTGTTGTGTAACGCTGATGGGATAGATCAGAACAAGGTATTGCCCTGTCCAGTGGAAGAGAACGTGAAGCAGAGTGAACCATTAGTGATTAATAATGTGAGGATTTGGCTTCAAGACAAGGTGACTTTATGGTGCAGTGTGATTTCAGAAGCCCTTCGTCATCATATTTCATTTCACACAGCAAAGTGGGCGATAAAGTGAAAGAATTATTTATTTCTTTATTCAATTTAATGCCAATGCACAGCGTAAGGAGGCTTCCTGGCGAATCAATTCATGCTGATTCTCTTGAGAAAGAAAATGAAAAATACATGACTTCTTCGGTGGAAAGCTGCCGGAACGATCTGTTATTTTTTCTGCAGGGACTGATTGATCTTGCCTCTGTTGGTGAGGAAGACTTTTATTTCCATGCATTAACCACACAAAAAAAAGTTGCTTTGAATGATTAATTTGACATTAATCCCAGTATTGAGTGTGTGTTGTTTTGGTGTAGTTCCTACCGATAGTGAGTCGTGTGTAAAGTGATAGTTTAAGCTGACTGAAAGCATAACGCTGGTCAAATTGTCATTTCCCTCTTCATTTTTTCCGTATATAACGAGTTGAGAGCCTTTTCAATTTCTTTGTCTTACCCATGATGGTGAGTTTGCGCGGGCGCTGTTTAGACGTGATGACCTGCAGGGAGGGGGCGATTGACTGGATGCGAATGATAGGCTGGTTGGGGTCGTAAGTGCCAGGTACGGCAAGCTCCAGGTCCCGACACATCAGCAGTTTTGGAGACACATATTGGAGCTCCAGGGAGGTCAGCTGTGGAGAAGTTGGTGAGGTTAGAATGAAGTAAAAAAAAATAAATAAATAAATTTAAAAAAAAAAAAAAAAAAAAAAAAAAGCAACTCGTTTTAAGTCTGTTGGTACTGAAGACAGAGCCTACAGCAATGTGCAGACTGCATTACACACCAACTTGTATTCAAATTAGGGTTTTATGTGGAAACAGTTGTTTATATGCAATGACTTACAAATCCTGCTGGAACTTTATTCATCCGTTTACTGCCTGTCTGAATCCAACAATCAGTCGTTTACACTGGACCAAATCTGAGTCTGAGAGGGTTTTACAGTTAACTTCTTAATGCTGATGTATGGTGACCGTGCATGGTTCCTGCTCCAGCCTGCTCTAAATCTGCTGTTTGGACGCATCCTGGAGATGATTTATTTCTATGTTAATGCCCTGTGGAGGAATATTTGCGCTCCTTCCAGCATGTTATTATATTGCTGTGTACTTCATGCTGAGTTCTGTAATGTCGCAACAGGGAGCATCCCTGTGAGCAAGGCCACGCCACCACGCCAAGTAGTATTATCATCTTTATTTATAATGTGGAGGAAGAGCTGCTGACAGAACTATTTTCAATGTCACATCAACAATGCGGGGATAACTAAACAATGGCAGCAGTTCAATTTAATCTTCTATCAAAATGCAACAAGACCTCATTCTTAAGCTTAATTCCTTTAATTAGGACTCTTACAGTTGTGCTCATATGTATTCATACCCTTTCATTAAAGAAAAGGCTGAATTTACAACAGTCACTCAAATAACTGGAGACTTAAAAAAGGAACAATGACTAAAAATTTGCAAAAATATAATTTAGTAATATAAGACACTGTTTTTTCATTTAATTGAGTTGAAGAAAGAAAAAAACAAACAAACAAACAAATTGGTCCTAGACAAATTAGAGCACTTTTCTGTTGAATAGTGGGACAAAATACCTGTCAACAGGTGCAGAAGTCTGACTGAGAGGAACAGAAAACACCTGACTGTAGCGGAAACATTAAAGGATTGTTCAACTAAATATTAATTTATAAGTGATGTAACATGTAATAAATTATCTTATTTTTTTTGCTTTTCAAAAAATATTTCTATTGATACAGAATTTAAAAAAAATGATGTAATGATTTTAATAAATTTTTTATTTATTATTACTTTAGTCAACTTCAGCTTATGGTATGAATAAATACGAGCACAACTGGATGTGCATTATGATCATAATCAAAAGCAAAGCCGGAAATTGGAGAATGCCAAGAGAAATACTGTAACTCTTGTGGAGAAAAATAAAAGCTGGTTCGTTATTCGAGTGAGGAAATGTTTTTGACCTTTCATTGTGTTTTAAAAGGGGCTAAGCGTGTTACATAAAATAGAGAGTTACGAAATTATCCGTAAAGTCCAAACTTGCTTCTTATTTAGCAGATAAAGTATTATATAAAAGGGTATAACAACAAAAGGTGACAATACTTTTAAAGATGTATTTTATCTTGAACCTCCTTTCTCATAAACAGCATCTTTCAGCATCAGCCAAAACAATTACTGGTATTTTATTCAGTAAAGAAGTTATAAGTTATTCATTCAGTCCATTCTGTGATGCTGGTATGCTGGCAACACTGTGCTCCACTGTCAAATCTAGTCTCCTTCACGCCTCATTACATGACTAAGACAGTCATGACTGAGTATGTTTCATCAGTCCAGTGGATTTACCCGTCACAAGATCAAAGAATAAGCTAGCAAACTATATCTCATCATCACATCTGGCGAAAGATTGAAGCAGACAAAGAAATGAAGAACTGGTTGGATGTCAACTCCAATTTCCCCAAGAGCCATTTAAAATATGTGCTGCTTCAGTGGATTCTCCTTAACTACTATTTTTATGATTCAAAATAGTTTGCAAAGATGAGATTTGCTGGTTTCGGCTCAATTCTTCTTCTTTTAGCCTGAGAAAATATAGGCGCTTTCGTATCTCCACATTATAAGTACAAAACCTATTGTGAAACAGACTTTGCGTATGTTTGCAGGTACATCTTCCTAGCTGAGGCATGCTGCAAAGGTTCTGAGAAATATAGTGCTTTAGAAAAAGAAGCAGATAGATTAACTGAGTGGTGACATATTGTCACTCACCTGGGGTAGCTGTTTGGAAATGCGTCTGAAAACATGATAGTAGAGGTCCCAGGCCTGAGTCAGATCTTTTACATTTCCAGAGCGCATGTATTTCCTGCACCAGTCCTGAGCCTCCATCAAATCCCTGCCGTAAGCCTGCAGCGTGAAGACAAATACAAATGTGGAGTCACATACGAGGAGGTGAATGCTGATGAATGAGGAATTGGTATTCAAGCATTACTTCCACAAGCTGCAAAAACATGAAAAACTACAAATTTTGAGAATTTTTTTTGGCAGCCAAGTAAGTTGACAAACTATCATGCAAATCTACATCAGTGCCTGCTGTTTTCTCATTTAACCGTCATATTAAGACAGGACGCACCTGGTTAAAAGAAGTTTCTTTGAGCGTCTGCGGTCCCCTCTCCATCATGCCATGTAGAGGTTCCAGCACTGCAAACATGCCCTTGACGTTGCGCTCGCCGAAGTAAAGACGTGATGCTTCCTCGAGTCCCTCGTGCCACATTTCGTGCCACAATATAGCCACTCTGATAAGCTCCTCACTCACCTGGTTGAAGAAAGACACAAGATAAGAGGTCAGACTGCATCCCTGGTATCAGTTTAAGAGCATTGCTTATCGCTCCTGGCAACAATAAAGTACTTTCCTCAATAAAAGGAATTTTAACAACAGTATTTTTGAATGATCACGAGGAAAACAGCCTCTTGAATTGTAGTAAAGATGGATAAACAACATATTAGATCAACACATCCACAGACTTTTACAGGATGAAGATCATATCTTTACCATCATGGCTTGCTGAACCAGGGTGTTGCAGTGTTCACACATGTTCTTCAGGATCTTGTTAGCAGCGTTATGGCGGGCGGTGGTGGTGGACTTGGAAGCCACAGTCAGCGGGTAGATCAAAGCCTGGAGGTGAACAGAGAGCAAACACTGATTACCTGCTGGTAATGCTGCAAGAAACCTTAGAAAAATGGGGTCTTGGAGAAAAAAATGACAATAGAATCCTGTGGCAGTGTCAGTAGACATACCTGAGGGTGATACCGTCCAATATCTGTTAGGAGCTGGTGAATGAGACGACCCACCAAAGCCCGAGGGGTGTCAATGCGAGCTATGAGCTGAGGGATGACCTGTAAAGGCAGACGGACAGTTGGAAAACTATGTAGCTTTTAGCTAAAAACACAGTTAATCATTTTAAAATAAACAAATATTCTTCTTTTTATTTAGTGTGAGTTATCCCTTTTCCCCCCGAACACAGCTTTCACTTTGACCGGCATCACTTTATCGTTACAGCTCGGGCTAAAACGTGTATTACCTGCAGCCAGGTGTCTATCTGAATGGTCTTGATGCCCTCCACCAGAGCTTCGTTCACTTCAGGCCAGTGACCGTAGTCAAACCACAGAGTCAAAACCCTAAATATGAAGGGAAAAAAAACTTAACACAACCAAATCCCCCATCTGACTGCAATCAATCACTACTCAGTTCATTCCCATCAGCCACTAGAGGTCATCCTATACTCAGTATCTCTGCTAGCTATGATGAATACAGGACATGTTTGGTTCCTAAAATATTTTGCCCAGTATGTGTGTGTGTGTGTGTGTCATTTAATTCACCGAAGGGTGTCCTGCAGGTTATTTCCTCTGGATAAGGAAATTGAGCGGAAGAAACCTTGAACAGCAGGCACGGTGTACAGAAGCAGTGTCTTTGAGAGGTCCTGCAGAGGGACAGAATACGATTTACACATCTTAAAGCATGGCAGGCAGAAAGAAAGAGATTTGTTGCTGGAACTGGGAGAACAGGAAATTCTTTCTGCCGCTCTTACCTCATTGACCTTCTTCTGGCCCGGTGAAGGCATGGGACTGTGATCCGTGCTGTCCACCTCACTGTCGCTGTTGCTGGCCTCACTGTTGGCACTGGCACCGCTTGCATGTCGCAGCTTCTTCTTCTCGTCGCGTCCTTGGTTCTGGTGTTTGTAGTGCAACACCGCCTCGAAGTTCATCACAGCCCAGGCGTGCCAGGCCTGTCGAGCAATGGCACAAAACGGGTGAAAATGTCTGTCTAGTAGCAAGTAGTTTGAAATCATTTTCACATTTGTTTGTAATGTAATGTTCCAGTCTTTAATGGGACATATCTTCCAGGGGTCTGTAACTTAAGATCTAAACACACAAGGTTAATGTTTATTGTGTTATGCAACAAGCTTTTAAAAAGGTGAAAGCTAAAGAGTTAGAGAAGATGGATGAGGAGAGGGGTTTGTTGCTACATTTGCTCTTGCAGCACATGCATGATCAACAAAAACATGGATGTTCTGAGCGATATCATCACCTGATGCCTACGGGGAAAACAACAGAGCATGCATAGCTTCTGAATTAGCAAAATAAATAAGCCTTGCAAACTGAAAAAAAGAAACTTAATGTTTCTCCTTGAAATACAATAAAATAGAGATCTCTTTCCTGGTGACACATCACTCTCAGGGAAATCTCTTGCTGACACAGCAGGGATTTAATAGCAAAGTAAAGTAAAGCCAAAAGTGGAAGGTTAAATCTGAGAAGGAAAGTCTGACCTTGTACCAGCTGCGATCATGCTCGGTGGAGTTGCTGTAATACTGCAGAACTTTAGGGATGGTGCTCTCATTGATGCCCTGCAGACTGAGCTGCCACTCACCCAGCTTCAAGAAACATCTGCATGGAAGAAAAAGGGGAAAACGAACAAAAGGAGAATTAATCTGAGAAGATTCAAGTGAACATTCATTCAGGATTTTTTTATTCACTGAAAATTAGGTACAGCATTTGTTAAATGACTTAATTTTTGCTTGATTAGTCGAAAAGAGACAGTTTCTTGTATTCAGTAGAAGAAAAAAAAAAGACTTCTTTGTAGATCGGTAAAGTCAGCGATGTCAGAGGTCAATGCCATTAACGGCGGTTCTGTTAAGGAGAACAATTCCATGACTTCATTAGCAGGCAGGAAACAACTGTACTATTGAGACAATATAATGACTTTAGAGGCATACTTATGTTGTCATTCCTTGTAAAATGTTTGGAGAACTTTTTTGTGGCTTACTTAAAAGATGTTACATAATGAAACAAGACTTGGAGGTCTTACAGGCATATTAAAATATATTACAACTCACGGCAGCCGAGCGTTTGCACAACATGCTGACAAGCTGCAGAATCACATGTGGAGATTTTCAATTATCCAATCCAATTTTCCTTCCACTTAAGCAGACGGTGAACATCCCTGAGGACTAAGCTCTATCCATCACCCACAAATACAGAACATTCACAAGCAAGAGTCAATCTAGCGGCTTTTGGCACAGTCAGGACATATAACTCGAATAAGTTCACCAAAGCAAGCAAAAAGAAAACACCTCACTGATCCATTTATCAGTCGTGTGAATACAGTCTGCAGAGTACTGACAAAATATACAGTATATACCTCTTGCCATTAGCTTTGCACAGAAATACAGCATGAGTTCAGGTCATTTACGACAAACTGTTTTAAAAGTCTTTTATTGGGTTCTGCTTTTACAGATATGTAAAAATTGAGGGCCAGGATGTCTGGGGGGGGGGGGGTCTTGAGACAACGCGTTTACTTCGACAACAGATGCTCGAGTTATTTATCCCAAGTGAAGCATCTGAGAAATTTCACTGGATTCTTCAGGAGAGAGTGGAGGTGTTGGTGTGTGACTGCATGTAGAGTCTAAGCGAGCAGTCCAGGTGTGCTCCATACCATGGAGCTGACCTGTATTCACAAAAGTGTGTGAGAATGTCTGGAGGGAAAGCGTCCTGACTGACATTATACAGGTGTTTTCCCTAACACGCATTCCTTGAATAGTCAGAGTCACTGTGTGGAAGATGCAAAACTGAAAGAAGCCTCTTCTGCCTGTTGTCACGCTTGTGTCTAGTCATGTTTGATTTATGAGATGGGAGAGTACAGATGACTGCTATATGTTGGTACATATGGCCAGAAGACACCTGTATGATTTACTGGGATACCTGGGATTATACCTGTCTGGTCCTATGTCACACCTCTTGCCTTTTTTTGAGTTATTTAACCTACATGGAAAACAATGCGATGCAGACAAATGCTTTAAAAGAAACAATCGCCGTTTGTTCACAACAGGAAGGCAGCTGACTCCATTCTAAATATTTTGACGAGCCAAAAAAAGCATGAAGACAACATGTTTTATGACTTTTATATGATGCCAAGCAACTTTTGAGATTATGTAATTTTCCATTTTCTAATACAGTTACTGCATCATAAAACATGTGGTAGTTATTTGAATGTCTTTTTTTTTTTTTTTTTTAATAAATCTCTAGTTGTGTTGATAAGTGTTTCAACAGATTTCAGACTGAATCTCTTCCAACAGCGAGGTGAAGTGATGATAGCGGAAAGTTGTCATGGCTGTGCCAGGGCTGTCAAATGGAGAGCACAACACCCGCTGGAAGAGGTACAGGAGCAAACCAGCAGTTGTGTGGAGGAGACACACCTGGCCATACCTTTACTGCCACGTTTACGGCCAAAAGGATCCTTTTATTGAGGGGTTTGAGGTGAGAAATTCAGAAAATCTGGGCAGTCTTTTAAAAGACTACAGGACACCGGCGGACTTGTAAAAGTTGCTGTGCCACGTTGGGTCGTTCTCATGGAAAAGAGGCTAAATGCACTGCACATGAACTCTGTGTTTACAACAGGAGGGGAGAAAATACGTGAGGCTACTTTTTCCTTGCTTTTTAGCATGTTGCTATGTGTTTTCTCTGTCGTGCCACAGTCAGAGCATCGATGCTGGCAAAGCAGAATCAATTCTTTGTTTGACAAATGGTCATATGCAATAAAATAATTGTACCCATTGGAGAGCCAGACTGTACAATACAACAGCTCTAACCTGAGAAAGCTAAATAGAAACAACTCCGAATGAATTTTATTGTTGATGCCTGAACTTTTCCTCTTTAACATATCCGCAACTGTTACAAGAGCCGCTGCCTTGTGTCTGCAGGAAGAGACAGACCTGGCCATCAGTTTGTGGAGCTCCTGTTTGCGCTGATGGTCCTCTGCTGCAATGGCGTGTTGTGCTTGTTGCTGTACACCCTGAACGAAATGCTGCATGTGCTGGAAGGCATCGATCTGCAGGGGTACAACACAGACGTCAACAGCAGGTACAGACTGGTGTCACGGTCAGAATCCTGTTGGTCTTTGGTTTGGTCCATTATGACATTTGTTATTAGTTATCTGTTATTAGCAGACAGATATAAACACACTTGCATCTTACATTTATTTATGTGGGATGTCAAGTATCACGTGGCCACAAATTTTGAGATGTGTTGCCAGATATTCATGCCCAATTGTTCATGTTATTGTCACTGGGTTCACCAATGGCCCACCAGAGGAAATCTAATTGACTGATAACCTGATAAAGTCACAATTCACAGAAAGGGAGCAACTACTGTTTCATTTTCACTCAGTAATATTACGGCCAAATCAAGTTGGATCAGTAACGGAGCTCACATACGCTTACATCACAGAACAATAAAAACAATCTAAATGGTCGTTTTATTCTCTCTTGTGTGTATTTCCTCTTTCCTGCTTTGTCTGTCAAGTGGTGCAGCTGTTCCAGGGAACAGCAATGCTTTTGCTCACACTTACCTAAGTTCCCTAATGAGAACCACAGTCTGGAGCCACAAACACTATTCAGCACCTCGCAATAAACGTGGGTGTGTTTGTGTGTGACTAGGGGGGGGCGTATATATATTCTGTCACTGGGTGTGTGCATGTGTGTGTGGTGGACAAATGTCAAAGGGCACAGCAGTTAGCAGTTTAATCTCATGCTGCTTTGGTAACACATAGTTTGAAACATTAAATATAATGTTAGGTCACCACTGCTGGATGCCGCAGAGCATTCCTGAACTGGATGCTGGGCCAAAGAAACAATAGCTTTTTATTTGCAGTTTGTGATGTAGAGCTTAATCCACCCACTGTTGCCATGACTACTGAAGATTACTGACAACATTAATTACAGTCTAACACTAAGTTACTCTCACTTCTCAACAGGGACTTGCAAAGAAATGAAAAACTTTAAACCTGTCAACTTACACAATACAGAAAGCTGTGGATGTGTGTGTATGTATGTTTTTTATTATTAGCACGACAATTCAAAGTTATATTCTGCTCATGTTAAAGCAGCATGCATAAAAAGTGGTATAAAAGAGTGTCCCAGCTGTCCAAACCTTTAACATCCATATCATAGACTATTTAAAAAGATGGATGTAGCCTCTGTGACGTCACCCACAGGTTTCTGAAGAGCTGGATTAAAGCTCAGTGGGCGGTTCCTACCATCGCCATCTTGGCAGAGGCATGCATGTCGTCTCGCCCAGTAAATACAAACATGGGCAAAGAGGTAGAGCTGAGAGGGGGGCTGTGAGCGTCACGATGGATGACTGACATCGAGCGAACTCCGAGCTTTCTGTAGCTAAGAGCTAACCCAGAGATAACAGAAGCTAATCAGCTAACGGAGTAAAATGGGCTGAAGCTAAGTCATGTTCTTAATTGGCTAAAAACCGCAGTTGTTCTACTTTCTTCTGACTTGAAGCAGGAGATTGGGTTCCTGTCAATCAAAACGACACACCCCTAAAAATCCCCCACAGTTGTCATGATGGTAAACCTGACCTATTAAATCGAAAATGGATCTTTGAACCAGGCTGTAAACATGTTTATTTCTGCTGTGAAGGCCTTTTTAACATGGGAGTCCTTGGGGATTTGCTCTGTTTTGGAGCCTGCCCCTAGTGGATGAAGGGGGAACTGCAGTTTTAGGCACTTCCACATAGGCTTCACTTTTACCCGCCAGAGGCTCCGTCCATCTTCGATTCATATGATCCATATCTATCCTGTCTGAAAGCAAAGATTTCTAAACATGATATATTCTTTGTTTTTCTTTTGATTGAAACCATTTGCTAATCATTGCTTTGTGATGTTTTTCTTAACATTTTCCTTATAATTGTAACTATTTTAAAATGTTAGCAAAATCTGATCTCGTATGGAATAAACCGATGCATCGCAAGGAGAATATTGATGTAGTACTTTGTTCCCTTGAGCTCTGCTGAAACATGTTGAGCAGACAATTTGTAAATGTTTGTTCGTTTAAGCTGTAACATAATGACATCTATGATTATAGCTGTGAAACTTGTTTGGGTAAGATTTAATGGCCCAGTCGAGGACAGAATTGCCTCCAGGCACGCCGCCTCCATTGACTTTTATTGGAATTTACAAATTGATAAAACAGCTATCGTTAGACTGTTAATGAGGACGGTTTTAGGCACTCACTGATTTTTTGGATAGCAGATAATTATCCTCCTATTATGAGAAACATAATCATTTATTTGGATTTACATACCAGAAATGGACAACTGGCACACACACGTATAATATCCCCTGTTTCTGCTGTTAGTTTTGGGTTTACCCACTCCTTAAGGAATGCTCTGGATGTTTAGGTGCTAAAAGTTCCACAGAGTTCACATACAACACTAAACTGTAGACAGAAAATGATACCATGAGAACTGCAAGAGAATTTTGAATAATTAACTATTTTAAAATTGAATTATTTATAATACTTTAAAATAATTGAAAAAAAGAACAAATTAAAAAAAAAAAAGACAACCGTAAAGCTGAAAAATCAGTCAGACTTTGTGGATTTGTCACTTTTAGCAACCCTTTTCACAATGCAACATCATGCTGTGATTTAATATGTTATTTTATTCTGAATTACTTTTATTTCTAAGATTAAACATAAAAATGTTGCTAATCCTAAAGTACAGTAAGTCTCTTTTCACGCAGCTGTTTACATCTGATGCTGCATACTAAGATGACAATAAGACATTTTGCTTTCTATAGTTAATAAAACTTATCATGAGCCATAAGGAGAACAGAAAAAGATCTTAGGTCTTACCTTGCGGGCACTCTTCCACATGTACTTCATGTATGCGTATGTAACATGTGGGTGGGTTGTTGGCAGTGGGTGATCAAGTTGTTTGGAGGGATCAACACCCAGAAGAAGCACCAGTGTCTTATGGGCAAGTGCCTAGAATGATGACGTGTCAAAGGAACAGGTAGAATCTGAATTGAATGTGTCATTAAGAACTCAGAGGCTGAAAAAAGGCCATTATAATAGCTTTGATTCTCATTTAGGTTTAAAGATCAGAAAAGGTTAAATTTAAAACTTTGTGAATGAAAAACTAAAAGGCAAACAAGGTCAAGAGAGCAAGAAAAGAATGAAACATATTTTATCATGGAAAATATTTGAATTTATGATAAGTCAACTATGCTTGAGGTTAGATATAATAAGGGTCAGATCGGTAAATGTCTATTTTGGGGAAGAAGGCAGTCAAGACGAGCTGACCCCAGAGAGATAATCTGGGGAGGGAGGGAACATGTTTTTCCTTTCAGAGACAGGAAGTCTGTTAACATGCAGACAGAAATCTTGCCAGGACAGAGGAGGTTGTTGACATGTCAGTATAAGTGAACCGTACACACACGGCCTGTCAGAGGCAAGAATTCAGCATCCCATCTTTGATGCTTCTCTTCAACCAAGCTGTTGTATTGAAAGAACAGTTTTCTTCTGAACCTTAAATGGGTTTCCCAACGTTAAGATGAAGATGGTTGTACTCATCGCACAGACTGAACAAAACTTTTTTTTTTTAATAAGATATGACTGATTACTTCATAGCTCCAATACCAAAAAGCTGGATGCAGTGTAAGATGTAAATAAATCAGAATGCAAGGATTTGCTAATCTCATCATCCCATATGTTATTCCCAGTAGAACATTACCAAAATACCAGATCCCTTTAAGAGGCATTTTACCTTTTCGTGGAAAATATTAGCAGTAAATTTCAAAGAAGCTGAAATTATACTTTTCTAGTCTTTTGTACGAAAAGTAACTAAAACAACTGGAAGAGCATTTAACAATCAACAGATTTAAACTGAGTATAAAAGGAACATTTCAGACTTTCAACTGTAAAGATGGACAGTTTCTCTATCTGCCCCAAACTGCATATTAAAAAAAAAAACATGGAAAAAAAAATCAGCAAAATGTTTCTCAAAGTAAAGTTTTAAAGACTTTAAAGACCCCACAATACACAAAGTACAATCAAATCTAAAGATTCAGCAAACCAGGAAGAATCCCTGTGAGTACGGGACAAGGCTAAAGGCAAAACTAGATGCTTGATCACTGGGCCGTCAGGCGGCACTTTTTAAAAAGAGACAGTATTCTTTAATGGAAATCACTGCATGGGCTCAGGAACATGTCCAGAAATCCCAGTCCGTGAACACAGTTCACCCTGAAAACCAAAAATTAATCTGGCAACAAAAGTCCAGGCTTGCTAAGAAGCTACAATGCTGAGACCAGAATGGGAAAACATTTACAACCAGTTGTTAAAAGAAGAGAGGATGGTACATAATGCTAAACATCACACTGGGACTACTTCTTAGAGAAGTGTTGCCAAGAAAGTTAATTGAGCTAATTTGTATTCTTGAAATGATAAAATGTCTCATTTTACCATTCAGAATGTTGTTTATGTTCTTTTGGGAATAAAATATGAATTAATAAAATCTGCAAATTATTGCATCTTTGTTATCTCATATTTTACAGAGCATCCTAACGCTTTTGGAATTAAGGATGTAGAATGCTACAAAGTTGTAAAAGCAAGTAGAAAGTTATAAAAGCAAGTAGAATAAAGAGAAGCTTTATGCAAACATGTAAATGTACTGACCAGGCGTCCACTCTTGCCACAAAGGCTGGCGTATTTCAACCAAGTCCTCATGTCCTCATGAGGGCTGATAACTAGCGACCGAACCATCAGGATCCTTTGCCAATCTTCTACAATACGTTGGCAACCCTGGAAGGAAACACATGACAATATTTTAATCTTTTCTTGTAAAGAGAGGCACAAACTCCTGAAAGGCAAGAGAGCAAATAGAGGTGAGAAAGAGGTATGCTTGTAACCCCAGGGGCTACCGTCACTACCCAATGTCCACATTTTTAACCTACCATATGTGAGGACAGGTTCACATGCAAGGAAGAGAAAAAAGAAAAAAGAAAAAAAAGTACAGTTGTCTAAATATCCCCCTCAACCAAACTGTGCAGCACACGTTGCCAATACAAAGCAGTCACAAAAAAAACCAATAAATTATCATGAGCAATATAATCTTTGTGTATAATTTGAATTAAGCAAAAATCTGAAGGGTGAAAAAATGAAAACATAACTTGAGCATACATTTAATACCATAAGCAGGCTACTTTAGGCGGCAAAAAACCGTTCAGTAAGAAATTACTTTCATTAATCATGAATAATAAAACTTAACTTTAAAATTAAATAAATGATTCAAAACATGTTTGTGTCTGAACTTTATTTCATTCACAAGTCTGCTTCCAACATTATTGACTTTCTCTGTCCCAGTCTAGTCTTTCAGCAGGCTATACAGAATTAAATAGTTGTGTCTAAAGCAAACAGACCTGGCAGGAACTATGTTAAGCAATTACAAAGAAAATTTCACAGAGGTTGCACCACAATGCTGATAAGACTTCCACTGATGCTCAAACAAACTCATTAACAGTCACCAAACAAAGGCCCAAAGCTCACCACGACACTTCTCTGAACTGAAAGCCATAAAGTAGAATTACAACAGGGCAGAGGTCTTGCATCGACTACGCCGGCTCTCCCAGTTATTCAAACACTGATTCAGCTCAGAAGAACATAAATTCCTTGTGCGGCGGGGGGGGACCCCATCTCTGTCAAACACACACATAAACAGCAAGGTGCACCATTCCCACTTTAAACATGCTGTTAGAATGTAGATATTTCATCTGAATTTACCTGCAGGAAATGCATTAGTCTGTTGTGAAGATGTACATGGCAGGACATCGTTACCTCCACCGAGGAAGTTGTGTTTATCTGCCTTTATGTTTGATAGCAACTTAATGCAAAAACTACTGAGTGGATATTTTTCCCTAAGAATGCGTCTTTTTCTTTACTTCGATTCCGTAAAATTTGGGAGTGATCTGGAAGGAATTAAGTAGATGGGAATGTTTAAAAGGATTCTTCAGAATATGTGTGTAAATGAGCTGCTAGACAGTGGTCTGAGGTCTGCAAGTGCTTTTCTAGTAACAAATATCACTTTAATAAAAGAGGAAAAATCTCATTGAGCTGCATTGTGTCAGTGTAAGATATGCACCGTATGACCGAAACGTTGATTTGGGCCTTTCCTTAAGTCTGTCTCACCAAATCTAATCTAAGACATTAAGACAGATTTACAGAAAGGTGTTACAAATAACATAAGACTTAATAATTCTTCCAGGACTGCTTCAAACACAACCATCACAGCTGACAAGTTTAAGTTGAGTTTTAGAGGGAAAGCCATTATTTCTATTTACTGATATTTTTTTTGCAACAGTTATGTTCTAAAACACAAATCAACATCCGCAACTCATCAAGAACATTCAGTACGGAGGAGCGCAGTGTGTGTATACATCACCCTGCAGAACAAAGCAGAGACCCTACTGTAGCTGAGTTAAGACCCCATTACTGGTTGACGGCGGTGCAGACTCTCTGAATGTTGCACCCCACCCTCACACCCATCCCCACCCCCAGAGACACAGAAGCAGAGAAAATATGGAAAAATACAAGAAAATGATGCAAAAGTCAGATATAAAAGTGAGTTAACATTTCAAAAGATTTAGAAATGTTCTATATTCCTTGTAAGAAATGACCAAAATTATGATCGTAATACCAACAAGACCTTGTTTAAATGAATTCAGACCCACTGTGAAACACAACAGTGGTAGCATTATGGTTTGGGGCCGGTTTGCTTTTTATTGCCCAGTAAAACCAATCTGTAAAGATGGGATTTTTTTCCAAAGGAAAATTCTACTTGTACTACTTTTAAAATGTTTTTTTTTCTCTTTAAATCACTTTTGTCATTTAAACCTCTTGTAATTTCCAATATAAAGAACAATAAAAGAATACTTGTATAAAGAGCAGCTTGCAGAAATGAGCCAGAAGAAATAGTTATATTGTCAAAGCGTTTGGAGAATTCTTATATAAATAAATCACAAAAAAACAATTGTCCTGATGTCTTTTATTTTTTGATGATTTGTTTGTTCACCGCGGTGCAAGAAATCACTCTGATACATTTATAGAGAGACAGTGGGATACTGTGTTTTCACACACCCTTTGCCATCTGCCCAGAGATTGTTAAAGGAAGAAAGGAGAGGTAAGGGGGCAGGACAGTGACTCCTCTACAGATGTGTGAAATTAACCTCCAGTAAATCATGACTGGGAGAGTCAACCTAATGGGTACTGCAGTCCCAGTGCTGACGGGCCATTGAGAGGCCAGCCTGTTTACTCTGATGGGCCCCTCTTGATTTCAAATATCTCCCTTGCCCAACCTCAATCATGACTTTTACTATGTAAAAGTCATCATGATTAATTTTACTGCCTTGTAAAATGAAAGGTCAAGTTAATTTCATGGAAACTTTAAAAAAAAAAAAAAAAAAAGGGAAAAAAAAAAGAGAAGTGCTTTAGTTTGGAGCACTAAAGCATAAACCTGGTCTTTGTCATGACGAATATCAAGCCATCATTGTGAAGTAAAGTCAAGGCGATTTTACAGTGGAATCTTTCCATCCAAAATTATTTTTTTCCATTTTTAATCCAGCTGTTAATATTTCCAGCTGTTCCTCAGCTAAGCAGGTTTGACTTTTATTGGTGCAACTAATGTATAGCGATCAGGTATCCTACACTTTAAGTTTCTGTTTTTCTAAGAAATCAAAAGGTAAATTACTGTTGTCATTTGTGATGATCGATAGTCGTTTTTATGTAGCTAGAGATTCTGTCTTTATGTTGGTTTCCTTAAAGCACCCTTTCCTACTGTGATCTTTTGAATCAGAAGGACTTAACCCGTGCAGTCATGGAAACAATTTGCCGGAGCTACTTGCAGTGTGTTTCTGAGTTTATATGCACAAGAGGTTTTTGCCATGTGGTCAAAGTTTGCATGTAATGCCTAGCTGCAGCACGGGCACTGTGGAACAGATAAAGATGTTCATTTTAAGACTCATGCATTTGTATGCATCTTTTTAAATAGCTCTGTTGATCACAAGGTAAGTTGCCTCAAAATCAAGATGTTTTTGATCAAACAGTCCTTTTCTTGTTAAGCCTCTAAAACTGATCATGACCTTTGGGGGGCAAAATCAGCACAAAACAAAGAAAAGTTGTTAAATTCCATATAAATTGTGGTTGACTTAAGATATACTTGTTTTTTTTTTTTAATGAACACTTTCTGTATGATCAGTCTCTTTTCCTTTTTCACACCAATCTCTGTCACCTGGGACGTCTACTAAAAGCATATGTGTAGTGTGGTGTTGCAGTTTACTACTGAATTTAGTGGAGAATAAGAAACTCTGGCAATGCAAGCAGTGAACAAGTAAAAACCTTAAAGAAAACCCAAAAAAACCCCAAAAAAAAACCCCCCCCCCCCAAAAAAAAACCCCATAATGTGATGGGATCACAAAAGCCCGGACACCGTGCAAGTCTCAAACAACTCTGCTTATTCACACAAAATACACAGGAAGCCTGTATGGGTGTTACCTGGTAGTTTCATTATTCACAATATACTGTCTTTCACTCTTTTATCTTCTAAGTTCTTCCCTTAGAAGCCATGAGCTGGACTCCTCCTGCTTTCTAAATCAATGCAAAACTTTATTTCTATCTCAGCTACACATATACAGACTTGAAGACAGGCAGCCATATAAACACGTCAAAATACGCAACTTCAGTGATAGTTCCTGCTTCAATGGGCTGTCACCAAGAGCACACACAAATGGCAAGGCTGACGCCAGGACAGATTCACAAGGTGAAAACTGTACTAGCTTCTCCACTGCGGATGGTAATAAATATTTTCCAGCTGTGGGAATGTGCTGCAGCTTAAATGACAACTGAAAGTCGAAAACTGATCAGGATTGACCATTTCTCTGTTTTAAGTTATCTTTTAACAAACTGTGCTGCCGTTAACACTTTACCTGGGCATCATTAGACTCCCTTACTTTAGTTCCTTTTAAACGCTTTTAACATTTCAAGAGAGACAAAAGGCCAAACGACCAAAAATGGGGACTATATCTGTCTATCTAGATATCTGTGTAGGTCTCTGGATGCCCTCACAGTGGATGCTTTCCATTAGTAACAGTAGCTTTTCCAACATCTGCTTTACATTGCATTTGTTCTTGCACACCTGAGTGTGCATTTGTATGTCTATACATGGTGTGCTATAGTTACCTGAAGCCTCTCCCACCATGTTTCCCTGATGATGTCCCTCCTCTCTGGCACCAGCTTATACTGGATCACTTCCTCTAGCTCTGACAGCATCTGACATGACACCATGGCCTGGGAAATGAGCACAAATGCACACATTCATCAACATATTCATCATTACAGTTTTAACAACATTACAGCAGGATTAGCTTTTGTACTCACAGCCTCATAATGTGAATTTTCTCCATATCAACACTTTGATTCTATACCTCTTGTAGAGCAACTTACAGCATGTAATTCCTCTGAATCATAGACATTAGCTACAATATGTGCATTAGGCCGGCACTGAGTGGTTCTAATGAGAACATAGTTAGAAAACATCTGTGTCGGAGGAGAACCGCTGCTTTCTGTATTGTCTGAGCTATTGTTTAGATAGTCACATGTGTATTTAATAATGAAATAGGAGCAGAGACGATTGTTGTGACTTTCAGAGAATGTGGGTAAGACTTGGATTTTTTTATACAATTACAATATTTTGTTACCATGCCATGATCCTACAACACATGGATGGTCGGAAAAGTGAGATGTGCAAGTGAAGTCATTGGTTTTTTTTTTTGTGTTTTGCTATCTCAGAGGAACACTTACCCCATAGGCCCGACTGTAGCTCTCTCCAGCCATAGCTGTCAGCTCAGCATCCAGAAGGTCTCTTGCTTTGTCTATACACTACATGTTGAAAGAAGAAAAATTGTGTTATTTTAAAAGACATCTCCTTATAAAAGTACATTTGTTTAACCAAAAAGACTTCACTTCTTCGCAGATTTACATTTATCTCAACTTATAACTAAATAAAAGTAGCATTTCTTCAAGCTAGAATGACCCCAGACTGTGACCCCACAAAACAACACAGCTCCTGTAATAATAATAGTAATAATAATAATAATAATAATAATAATAGCTCATCAGAACTAGCTTAGGACACATGCCAGGAAATAAAACACTGCAGAAATAAATGAAGGTGCTGCAGCCTGTTGTTCACACACTTCTCATTCTAAAGCTGACAACAGTGACACATTGGTGAAACCAAGACCAGAATGACTGCTTGTAAAGCAAAATGATTTGTCACGCCGCTGACTGCCAAATGTTTTATAAAGAGAGCTAAATGAAGTGTTGAGAGCAACAGTGCAAGAGTTATGTAACCGTGTTTTGGATGTGTGCTTGGCATCACAAAACAGGCTAAAATGTGTGCACATTTAAAGACAGAGAAAGTGAAGCTTAAACAAAACCAAAAAATCCTAATGTGACATGTTTATCATTGCTCCTACCAAGACCAACATGTTGATGTTTTCGTCCATCCACTCCAAAGATTTATTTCCTCGTTTAGCTGCTGACTCGTTTGTAAGATTCTAACTTTTCCGACTTTTCTCAGCAGAGCCGAACTTTTCTACGTTTATACATACTGCAGACATTCCATCACCAGTCAGCACCCCGAGGGGTGGAAAAACACTAATACAGAGTAGTAAAAGGGACAAACAAGGACACAAGAAGTGTGGATGAAAGTCTGCTGATTTCTTGGGCTTCTTCAGCCAATGCTTTTGGGAACTGTTATTAGTGGGATGGTAAAAAGACTGAGGAAGCTCTCTGAGGCCAGGACACACAGCTGTTTCAGACTGACTACCGCCAATTATTTTTTTCACTGGGAGGGAAAGGAGGTATGGCGTGCCAAAACACCTACTGAAGCACGCACAACCAGAGGTGGGTAAAGGGAGGGTGGTTGGTACGAGGTGACAATGAGGCTGCTTCTTTATAGTCTCCACACAGTTACAGTCCTGTTTACTCCTGAATTACTGTGCTGGGGCCTCACTGGAAATGTGCAGTCCAGACGACTCCTGATAAATGCAGTGTCTGGCTTCTGGCAGCACAAACAACAACTAACTTGATCTCTTATTCTCTTACATAAAAGTTGCACTTATGTACATAGGATTAGCTGATCTCTGTGACTGCAATGTGGTGCGTTTGTTTGATTTTCCCTCTAATGAAAACTTTGGGCCTAACCATTCACAAAGGCCAAATGTAATGTGATGTCTAAAAAGGGGGGTACTGACTTGTAAAACCCACCAGACACTTTATAAATCAAGCGTCTAGCTAAAGACTGAATCTAATGTGAATGTTGGCAAAGCTGACTGCTATACTGAGGAGATCATGATCAGAGTATCTATGGTGAAACAAGTCAAACACTAAGATTTATCAAGTAAAGCAATCCGAAACCTCTCACACACACACACACGCGCGCATGCACCGAGAGTCATGGAGAGCATGTCTGGTTGTTGGATGTATAGAGGGAAGAAAGGAACAGCTCCATGGAATCAAAAGGACTTAAGTGTGAGGATTATCAAGCACATCCGGAAAACGAGACTGAGCTCATGTTGACATTTAAGCTTTAACCCTCGCTACATCTGCTTCTCATTCCTCTCCATCCATTGTGAGTTGTTCATTGTCAGCTTGAGTCAAAACTCTGCTTTTTGCATTCAACAGATGCAGAACGTTATCAGAAACACCTGGATGTAATCTCCAAATTAGAGGGCGGGTTGTGGATGTAATGGGGGAAAAAAAAAAAAAGGGGGGGGGGGGGGGGGGGGGGCATAGAGCACATCTCTACAGCTTTATGGTGAAGACGACTTGGCGGATGAGTACAAGGCAAAGGTGTTTACTATTGTCAATGCTAAAGTTCACATGTGTTAGATGGGGTAGCACTGAGCATCAGCAAAGCCAGCTCCAGGGACTGTGAGCTCATCTGGGATTCCCAAACCTTCATCAAATAGAGAAAAAAAAACACCGCAAATCCCACTAGGCCTTGTTGAAAGGGAGACAGGAGAACTAACAGGCCCTTGATGTGTTTAAGGCAAAATGCTGTGATGATTTAAAGTTTCAAGAGTTACATAACATTTCCACACCATGGAGGTACCACATTTTGGAAGACAAAAACAAACAAACCCAGTGGATTTTATTACTTTTAATGAAAAGCCAGAGCTGATGAGGGGAATTCAATCCTCTCTGGAATACTAGTAAAGTCGTTTCATCCCACTTTACAGTGCTGGCTGCTTTCAGTTTAACTTCTCATACAAAGTTATAAAGACTAATAAAACTTCCAGGGGCTGCAAGACCAGACATGTAGCCGCAAAACACATCTTTAGTGAGATGCTGTATACGAAAAGAAATGTTCAATGTGTGGCTTCTCCAGTGAGTAGATTGCTGAATAATGATATATCCCACCTGCTGGGCCAGTGAGAAGAGGTCCTGATGTAAGGCTAGAACTGCTCTATAAAATGCACCATCATGTGTGTCTCTTGGAATCATACATGTGTACTCCTCCATGCTGTCCCAGTGTCCTGCAGAAACAAACATCACACAAGGAAAGCAGAGCAAAGACAGAATGAAACTTTGTGAGTTTAACAATAATTTGTACAAAATATATGTTGTTGTATTCGACTGTCAACTGAAATTTGATTAATATACAAGAAAAAAAAAAAGAAACAAAAATGAAGATATACATGATGAACGAGTTTGTTGTCTAGTAATTCATATTTTCATATAGTCTCCCACATTCTTAAATCCTATCTTTGGGGGCATTCACAGCAGGATAGTCCAGGGGGAGTTGGTGCAACTGGACCGATTTTCTAAAAGTTTCACACCTTCAACACCTTAAAATGGTTTGTGTTGAAAGTGCACTTTACTCGCTATGGGGTGATGCTGCCACAGAATCACAGTTTATCAGGTAAAAATGACACATTTTATATTAGGGCTGTGACGATATGCATTTGTCCTGATTCAATACCATTACGATTATTTGGGTGCCGATTCGATTTAAATTACTATTCTCAAAATTCTTCAATATTGCGGATTTTTGTAGATTAAAACAAAAAAAAATGTACAAAACTTTTTCTGCTCATCCCTTTTCTTGATTTAAATGAGGAAAAAACAACAGTAGCTAGACCATCATTCTGCTGCTCTAATGACCAAGAAGACAAGTAAAAAGATCAGTAAAAACAATAAAAATGACAAAAATGTTATCATAAATTATTTAAATTTATATTTAAAAGAAAAATCGATTTTAAGATTGTGAAGCGAAAAATCCCGATATTTGATTTTTCGATTCGATCCCCCCCCCCCATTAAATATCATACAGGATGATATTTAGTGCAGGGGGTTCTAATGATCTTTCAGTTTTCACATCCCACTTAGTCAGTGAGACTTTTCTGCTTCTGGTTCTGTAATTCAGAATCAGAGAACTCAGCTGGAACCAGGGATGGTGGCTCATATCTGATTTATGCAGCGATCCTCCAATCACAAGAATGAAGACCCAAAAAAGCAAAACAACAGTAGGCTATATAGGGAGAGGGTCAGTGATTCAGTGTAATATACCTTGGTTTTTTTTTTTTTTTTGTTTTTTTAAATTGTACTTCCTTACTTATTTACAGGTTTTGTGCTACCTACTGAACTACATATAAACAGAAACCTGTCATGGCTGCTGAGAATCACATTTTAGCATTGCAAGCTTATGTAAAAAAAATCAACAACTTGTACATTTTGCTTTCAAGCATCTTTAGATGGACAATCGTTCTGGGTCACTTTAAGCTTTACAGTTCATTTTTAAAAGTTGAAAAGAGATGCTTGTGTTCTGACTGGACAGAATAAAAAATGCTCACCTAGACCCCAGGCGGCAGCAGCAGCCATCCGAGCCATCTTAGCCTGGGTTTCCTCACTGACCAGAGTCCATTCCTCACAGCACTGCTGGTGCAGCTGTCCCCTATATTAAAAAAAATAAATAAATAAAAAACCCTTTAACAGCATCCTTCAGAAAAAGAAAACTGATTTACTTATTGCCATTTTCAAACAGATGACAACAGCAAAATTCTGTAAAACGAGAAATGATGACATGAATTAATGGTTGTCTTGTTGATCATGTAGTTAGATCCAAAAAATTCTGGTTACACAGACTATAATATAGAAAATAGAATATTAAGACACAGAGCTGCAAACTATCATTAAATGTGTACTTTTTTTACAGTCTAAAAAGCTTTGCACACCAAATTATCAAGATGTTATGTTAAAAAAAAAAAAGCAAAATGAATAAAAACTTTACATTTTAAATGTAAAAGAAAAAAGGTTTAGAATATTAAATAGATTTAATTAAGATGTAATTAAGTTAGAAAAGTGAAATAGTTTAAACATCTAACTGGCTGAATTTGATAATAGCAGCTTTTAAAGGATCCCAACAAGGATGATAATAGTGAGGTAAACAAAGCTGGTCTTAAACCTGAGCTCATGAACCCACAAGCTGATAGTAATACATACAAGTTTGCTTTAAATGGGAGCATAGGCACAAGAAGAGCCAAGAACTCTTGGCCATAAATGAAAAGGAAACTTATTAGAGATAAGGCTCAGCTTGTGTAACATCTGACATTATTTAATAATTTAATTTTACAGATGAACATCTCAGATCAGTTCTCTGTTTCTCCACAGTCTGATAAGATCGAGCATCGTAAAGAACAAATGAATGTTCCCATGGGGGACAAGTGCATCAAGCAAGACAAATTCTCCATTAACAAAAAGCAATCCATGGTACATGGACATCAAACCAACCACATGTGTGGAACAGGCAGCATGCTGGATGCTTAGATGAAGAAAAAAAAACCAGTTTGTATGGAAATCAGTGAAGTCATTTTCCATCTGCCTATTGTTTAACAAGAAAACAACACGTCCAAAAGTTCTGGTAGACTGGTGAATGTGTCTGCAACAGACAATGACAGAGTTCACAAAAAGGAAAAGTCTTCTTCACTTTCTAATAGTAACTTTTATAAAAAATCTGTGCTGTGAACTGAGAAAGAAAATGTAATTGTAGCGAGATTTCAAAATCAAACTACGCTTCAAAATACAAATAAAAGCCCACAATTCAACTCTAAATAAAGTCACAGACAGAGCTACAAGGTCATTTTAACATCCCAAAGGCTTTAAGGTTAAACTCCACATATCAATGTGAGACGCTACAGAGCCTACATCTTCTCTGTCTTAGCAACGCACCACACAAATGGATGGAGATTAACTTCAGATTGACAGCGTTGTTTTAACATATTTGGCAACATCTTTACAGCATCATTTTACATCAACTTAGTGACATCTGATGCTGAGATTTTTAAGACTATTTATATTGGAGTTTACACGTGGAAAATGTAATCAATACTCTAACATTCAAATAAAACATTTTTTTGTTTTTTTTTGTTTTGTTTTTTTACAAATAAGCATGTGGCAAAATACTATGAGATATCTACAACAACCAGGCTAAGTCAAAACATATCCATAAAACTATAGAAAGAAGCAACATGCTAAATATGACGTGTGAATCCCTAATGACCTACTGAAGCCTAAAAGGTGCTTTATCCAGCACGTTCAAGTTAAAATTGAATGTGGAAAACTCTAAACTTAACTTTTTTTTTTTTTTTTTTTTTTTTTTTTAAAATAAAGGTACCAACTCTCCCATATGATTTCAGTTTTACGAACAACCATGAACTTTACCTCAAGAAGCTCTCTCACAATATCAAGAGACAAATTTGAAAAAATATGATCTCCTTTGACTTTGTTGGCTTTCAATGAATCGTCCTCTTGGGAAATGATTTAGTTTGTGCACAACAACGACAGTTATATAATCAAATCACCATATGCTGTGCGTCACAGGGTCTGTCATGATCCATATATTTGGATACATCGCACATCTTGTGACATCCTTTTTCCATAAAAATGTTCCCTAAAAGTGAGTTGTTGTTCTGGAGTTCAGCCACAGATGTGGAGAGGTTTAACCAGAGTGGTGACTCCTTTTACTGGCGCGAAATGTCTATTCGTGCATTTCCTGGTACGGCTTCGATCAGGTCAGAGGAAAACTCGAAAAGAGACCTGTCAGGACTCATTAGAATAGGCTGCATGCACATAGAGCACACGTAGAAGGAGGAAATGGAAGAGCTTACAGCATGTCTTAAAACCTCAAATGCCGCCTTCATCCATTTCCACCAAGGTTAAGAAAAAAAACTTGGGAACCCAATCTGATGTTTTTCAGAAGCTGAAATGTGTTAGACAAAACAAAGCTTTGCTAGTTTAAAAAGGTCTGAATCTATCAGCCAACAGTGAATCTGAAACCAAAGGAATGTAGCCGGGATTTAAAAGATCTTTTGCACCCGTACTGATTGTACAGCAAGTATGACTAATGACCTACCATTCTCCCAGGGCCTCTAGGCAGCGCATTCTGCCCAGGATGAGTTCTGGATCTTCTTTGTTCATGTCAATTTTCTTGTCATAAGCCACCAGGGCATCTTCCCACTCATGTAGCTTCTCATACCATGTGGCTTGGATTTCCTATAGAAATAAAAGATGCAACAGACAAGCAAAACAAAAGAAACATGAAACTGAAACCATTGCAGTGAAAGTATTCAGTGATTTTACGTGTCTGCTAGAGCTGTTAAATAAATTTGCCCAGACGAGAAAATAATTTCTCCCTTTAAAACACAAGAATGTTTGAACCATTAACAATCAGTTTTGAATCATACCCATACTGGGATTTTTGTTTTAAGAAATAGTTAACTTCATACTAGCTGCTTAATCATGAAGCAATGCTCATGTTAGGCAAATTAAATCACTTCTTCTCAAATGCATCTAAATGTCCAATATTTTAGTACTGAACACCAAATAATTCTTAATTTAAAATTTATTTATAATAAACAACTTCATAAAAACAGATTCAGTTGTTCAAATTGCTTCACGATAACAACAGCAACCACAGGAACAGGCTTTAGGGACAGCCATATGGAGCTGGGGGTCTGAGCGGAGTGGAGGACCGCAAAACTCACTCAAATAAGATTGGCTTGTATAATACAGCCCCTAAAAAAAGATCAACAAAACCTTAAAACTCCCATGAAAGAGTACAGGGAGTCTATGTTAGGTGAACAAAACAGGTGAGATGTGTTCAGGCCGCTTCGTTTTAGTCATTAGGCGAACTGCAGCTTGTTGTATGGTCTTTAAGCACTGCAGGGAGACCTGGTCCAACCCAACATGTAAAACATCACAATAATCCAGACACACAGTTATGAATCTGTGAATTGCTCTTTCAAAATCAGCCTGAGGACGGAGGAAGATAGGATTTCATTGCTGCGAGAGTTACCAGCTGAAAGAAGCTGGCTTTGATGACAGTGCTGATGTGTTTGTCAAATTGAAACAAAGGATCAATCATCTCCCCCAGGTTCTTCAGAAAGGATGGCAGCAGGAAGACAGAGAACCAATCACACTGTCAGGGAGATACATTGTACCTCAGTTTTATTTTCTGTTTAGGTTCAAAGGCTATCACTCATCCATTCCTGTACATCATTAAGACAGTCCTGCAGAGTTTTTACTGCAGGCTGGCTGTCACTGACAGCCACAGGCAAATTAATTTCTAATGTTGTTTGCAACACAGTGAAAAGAGACTTTGTGCTCTTTAAACACAGAACCCACATGGAGCATATACAAAGCAAAAGGAACAGGCACTAATATGGACCCCTGAGGTACACCATAATTTAGAGGAGATACAGAAGAAAAATACTGCCCTAAAAACAATTGTGTGTACCCTCAATTCCTATGTGTAACTACAGGCAGGTCAGAGGGATGCTGTGATCCACACTGTAGTTCAATGCAAGTCTAATTAAAAATATAACTGTTACTGCTAGATAACTAGATAGATTGCTACATGTAGATAAAGGGTAACATGGAAATAAATTAAATTAGACTGGTTCATTTATGAAAGGAAAAAAAAACAGTTCCTAAATTATTTCCTTTTTTTTTTTTTTTTTTAAGAGAGAGAGAAAACTGACTAAATGTTCTTTTCCTCTTATGTAATCAGTGTGGAAAGTCAGTATCAGTACGCCCCATCTATGTCCACAATATGATTGTTATTTAATACATGGACCAAGTCCATCTCGAGTCAATGTGAAGCAGACCACTGTCTTTAGTAATATTATGGAGATGTAGCTCTCTGTATGGCCAGAAAAAAGATCCAGACAAAAAAATATTGGTCCATGACGATAGAATGGAAATATCAGATTTTAATTGCAATGTTGTGAATTGATCTGCTTCACTGACAACAGGGCACAAAGGGACCTTATAAACCCTGACCATCACTGTTAAGATAGAAATTCCTCTTGCATTTATTGGGATGAAGCATCATATGTTTTTACAACTGTAAAAAGTAAGTAGTAGCCCAAAGTCCGATTTGAAAAATACACAGCTGAGATACATAAAATGTGAGCAAAATGGAGAAAAATCCAAATATCCTGTCAATTAAACAAGAAAGGTCATAATTCACCCTCTTGCCCTTGACTTCTGATCAGTGTAGCAGATGGCTTTCCCACATGCAGCACATTAGGAACAGTGTGTTCTTACAGTCAGCATGTGGAAAAGCAAATAACCTCGAATAACCATCATCTCCATGTTAAAACAGGTATATTGGGAAAAGATACCTTGAGGAGGTGTGCGCAGACGAGAAACATTGTATAATTCAGCTCGCTATGAACATTTATGGGCCCAAAATCTACAGAGAAATGTAACCAAGCATGTGAGGACTATTACCATAGTTACCAGAGAAAACCACTTATTTATTTCCATACAGAACATATGAATTACTAAGTAGGTAGTCGACTCACAAGACTGTAAAAAAGCCCATCTGTGGAGAAGCAGCATGATCTTAAACTTCATCATAGCAGCAATGTTTATTTCTGTGCTGTGTTTAACAGTTAAATTGAATACAGATGTTATTCGTTTATATTAAACTCTAGAAGAAGGGTTAAATCGTTTGGAAACTGAGACAGAAACTGGGATACCAGCATCCACATCTTTTCCAAAGAAAAACTGCAGAAAACCACTTAGCAGCAATATGAGAGCGCAAATGGAATAAAGTTTCCTTTTTATATTTAAAGTCAAAATAAAAAAAAACCCAAAAACAAATAAACAAACTGACAAAGTAGAAAAGAGAAGAATGCACTCACCAATTCACCAAAGTGCTTCATGGCATATTCCAGCACCCCTGATGCCGCCTCTGGCTGCTGCAGCTTGTTGTTGATGCTGCAAAATATGAAGAAAAAAACAAAACAAAAAAAACAAAGAAAGAATATTAGCTTAATTTGAAGGTAAATTCTGAAGCTCTGGTGTTTCTCCAGCTTCCCCGCAACCCTGAATTGGATTAAGCGGTTCAGAAAATGAATGAATGAATGGTGTTTTTCAGTAGATCTATGGTCATAGTAACTTTAGTTAACTGGAAAAAACTCAACACATAACTTACATCAAAGTCAATTAGACATTTTGGACATTTCCTAATGCGACCTTCATTCCAGTTTTAAGTTGGTCAGCATGTTTTATGAGCCAGTAAGAATTACATTAATTTACTTGGCATTAATTGCAATTGGGTCCATCCCAACAAATTTTATCTGCCCTTCGTGCTGAGCTTTTCATCTGTCTTCAATACACGTTAAATATTCAGCTTTTAGCTGCACGGTTGTTGTAACAAAACTTAAAGACTGAACAAGAAGCTGCAGAATTTCTGACACAGCTGCAGATAAAACCATGGTGGATTAAAAACCAGTCTGAACTTCTGGCTACATGTCAAACTGATTCTCCACCGCTTCCCATTTGTCTAATTAATGTGACTTCTGTTACCTGGTGCTATCAAATCTGATTTCTATCTAAAAATTGTACTTAAATTCACCAGAGGGGATAATTTGCACATAAAACCGGCATGCCCAGTTGCCACAAGATTAATGCAAAGCAGCGCATATGCAAAATGGGCTTATGACTGCCAAGATGCAGAATCAAGGCAGAAGAAACACCTCTTCTCTCTGAAACCCCTGTGCCCACGTGTCATCCAAGTTCCTTAAGGGAAACATTCACAAGACAATGAGGCCCTCTTGAAGATGTAAAATAAATGTTTCATTTTCTTGCAAAGGTGTTTATTGTGAAAGGTAAATGCACCTCTTGACATTCCCCATACTGGTTTGACAAATGTTACGTTACGAATCAGGACACCACAAATCCCGTTTGTGCACCTTCCACTCACCCGCACCGTCACCACATCTGGAAACACTCACATGAACCACAAGTCTATTATATTTCCTCAACTGCAAAACCCCTGTGCAGCCCTGGCCAAAACATCTGTAAAATGTAGCTTTTGAAGAGCACTGGTATGCAGCAGAGTTTCTGAGGAGGCAGGAAAGCATTGATAAAAGATATTGTTGCGTCAATATCTTTTATACGTCAGATACGTCAGAAATGGGGTTTGACGTAGTGTAAAGGCTAAGAATGTCCATGAATGTGATGAAATGGTACAGCAAGAGGTCATGCCAAAGCTTAGGGCGCTGGTAGTAAATACCTACACAATGACAGGTTTAAAAAGAGCACCTACAGCTTTCATATGCATGACTTAAAAACAATAAAATATTTGCTGCAAGACTTCAAAACCAACCTATTCCCTATCGACAGCTAATCCGTCATCCATCTAACAGGATGAGTTAGATGGATGACGAGTTAGCTAGATATTCTCCAGCCAGAAAAAGACGATGTTACAATGACTTTTTTCTATCCCTTTCTCTGTTTTAATCTTATTGCATTTCTTTGCTAAATCAGCGACGTTGCGTGTGTTTTCTAGCATGAAGCCAAACTCTGCTGCAACGTCACGCAGCGTCCCGGATGAAAAAGTTGTATAGTGCGGTTTCTCAGCCTTGGCACGCTGCTGGGCAGCAGCAGCTCCAGAAACGCATATGATAAACTGCTTAATGACACATACTATGCATACAGATATGGATAAATATGGAAAGTAAATTATTAATAATATCTTGTAAGATAATGAGAAAATTTTAGTTTGCAGGAACTCTCTAGGTCAAGGGTGAAGCTGAAGCCCTAAAGACAAAATACTTTCTGAGTAAAGTACACATCCGATTCAAAACTCCCTTCTGATCATAAAATACCTTTAAGAAGATTTAGCCGACTGTGAATTCTTACTACGCTGTTTTGCTGTGTAGTACGCCTGCACTGATATGTTCATTATGAAAGAGCAGACAGACAAAACCCTTTCTAGTGTCAAATCAGATTTTTTTTGGTAAAGACGCTCAATGCCCTTTGGAGACGTACTGCATAATGATGAAGTTAGAACTTATTGGCCAACACAAAACCCCTTGTTTGCATAAAAAAGATGCCAAATTTAATTAGAGCCGCAATCAGCCTCCATCAGGTCCAAGCCTCATGCCAGGTGTTTCATTGACTTTTTTGGTTGTCTTGAGGTGTTAGACGTGTGCTGAATTGTGTTTTCCTTTAGTGTTTAGGGGGCGCTGTATAGCAATTTTTGCATTGAAGTGTATGCAGACCATAGAATATCGCCATTTTCGCCAGGCTTGTAGTGTGTGCCAAGTTTCACAACTTTTCACAGAGGCAATGGGGGTCAAATATAAGTGAGTTGTGATGAGAAGAATAGAGACAAAACATTTGGTCAACAAAAGGGCCTGATCTAAACTTTGTACAAATAAAAAAAATATTACATCTACAGCTGCTAAGCATGTGGTTTGATGGATCCTGCTTTAGGCTGTTGTTGAGGCAAAGTTTGATGGCATCACTTTATCTGTTAAATGAAATAAGAATTGGTTGGAGACTACTGGACTACTTTTAGAGGACCAAGATGAAGGTGGTCCTCAATCTTTGGAGGCTAGCGGCCCAAAAAAAAAAAGAAAAAAGTGTAGATAGGACTTGAAAGATCAGTATTTTAAAGATTACAAAATAATTTGCTGGATCTACTTCAAGATTTGATAAAAGTAAAAAAAGAATATTAAACTGTATTACTAAGCAAGTCAAACTGGACATTTTGTTTATCTAAATGTGTTACCAATGAGAATTATTTGATCTTTAACGGCATCTATTGACTACTTTTCCTTTGACCTTACAGAGTAACACATGCTGGAGTTGGAGGCCATGAATCAAAAATCTTACGATGACAAACCACATTGTCCGTTTTAATTAACCCGAGGAAACCAAATGTGGGATTGTGTAACAGTAAAAAATGAGCTCATTTTTATTAAGTAAGAATTTGTATGTGATTTTCATTGTGCATGTTAGAGTGGCATGCATGACCCCAGCACCCAATCTAACATTCCCAAAGACTCCAACAGACAACTTCAAGCCTTTCCTCTGAATTAACACTGATGCTATGACATGGGTATGCCTAGCACATTTGAGCTTTTAAATTAACTTAAGAACCACTTTGTCTCATGAAATAATCAACTTTTGAAAACCATAGGAACAAAAACTGCAAGGCCTCAATCTTCTGCTCAAGAATGCTAAAGTTCCCCAGATGTGGTTTTATCTAAAAAGGCAAATCAGAGTAAGGGTGTGCTCTTCTACAGACCCAGGAGATTTCATTGTCCTGCAACTGAAGTCATCTGGCTACCAGTTCCAAGCACACAGAACCTAAATACATCCAGATGACAAGGCCTGCGTAAGTCCCTCTTCAAGTACAAACTTATTAGCATGCAGAAAACGTCTTAAATACCATTCTTCCACAAGGCCACAAGTACCTTTCCCTACCTTTGCCTGGCTTGCTTGTGTGGCACATAATGAAGTCACTCCAACAATCTCAAGCTGAAGTTTTTAACTGTATCCATCACATCTTTCCGTAAAATTCAGAGAATCTGCTGTCCAACTGGAACCATGTTTTAGACTTAGTTCTAAACCCTGATGGAGATTAGATTACAAAAGTTCAGAAGCCTGTTAGTAGCTTCATAATATGAACCTTAAAAAACAGCTAAAGAAAGAACTAAATGGCATAGAATAAATGTAGGCCATATGCTTGGACAAATACAAAAGAAAAGAAAGGAATAAAATCATGGGTTCCTTTGCTTAATTTAATTTACAAATGGAAATGGACTTTTTCTGCCCCGCTGAAGAGATAAAACACTTATTGTTTCCATTTGCTAATGTTAAATGAAAATGTGGATACTTTGAATCTAAAATATTGAGTGACTATTCTAGTTTTTAAGCAAAGGGAAACAAATCATGTCCATATGATGGAACAAGATGGAACAAAGTATTCTACAATAAACATTTTTAGTAACAGTTAACAGAGTTTTATACATCATTATAGATTAGAAATACAAAGTACTAGGAAACAGCAGGAAAATATATTTTCTAATGAATTTTTAAATTATTAATCACAAAAGACGACTTACAACACAGCATGCTGAGAAAACAAATTCCATGAGCTTAGATCAAATATTCCACCACTGAAATGGCTCAATTCGATACTTTCCCTTTCAGAGGTCAAGATGTGTTACAGAACAATTTTTTGTCTCCATTGTTTTTTTTGTTTTTTTTTATGAAATAAAAAGTGGGGATTTTGTCACTTAATTTACCCAAAACGCGAAGTCATCTAGAAAAGGTTAGGAATAAGACAGTTTACTTTTTAAAGTTTTTGTTTTTAATACCTCAAATATATTTTAAGTGTTTGTGGCCACTTAGAATTCATCTACATGTGTCCCATTAATATTAGGAAATCACATGTGGAAGACATTTTGCATGCTTCACCAAAGTTGTTGAATCTGTTAGGAAAGCATGAAGCTGTCGCTGAGTAAAGTCAAGGTGGGCAATGTGCAAATTTGTAAGGGAAACAACAACTCCTTGGAATTTTTTTTATTTTTTTTTTTTTTTTTTTTAAATCACACTTAGTTGATGTTTTGTTTGGTTGAAGGTCACTGGAAGCTTGGCTTTCCATGCTTGGATGAAAATGCATGAATCTTGACAAGTGATCGTTATTAGTCAGCAAGTGCTTCCACAACACTGAGAATGGAAAAATGACACTAGCAGTCTGCCACTTCTGTCTTTTAGCTTGATGAGGCAGTCATGCAGAGGCCAGCCAAAATGCAATCAGCAATATTTTCAGGAAATAAAGAACTGACCATTTAGCACCTTGAGGGAGTTTTTTCCACTGCAGAGACTTTTACAGTTAAATAACACACGAGCACATGGCTTTAGGGAATGAGAAAAAAGAAGAAAAAAAAGTCTGAAACAAATCTTTCTCAGCCAAAAGGCTATTTAGATAAATTATTAGGAGATGAACGACCAGGATGAGCTCATGGTTACCAGAACATAAGTCAAGCAGTAGGAGAGCACTAACTGAGAACGGATGGTACGTGTTTAGAGCTCATTAACAGTACAGTTGACAACAAAAAAGAAAAAAAGCATCTATATAGAAAAGAACTGATCCTTTACCACCTGAAAAGGGCAGAATAGAAAAACTGGAAGAACGACGAAGATCTTCACAAAAAGGAAAAATAATGCTACTGCAAAACGGCTTTTTTCCTTATTAACAAATACATTAATCTCACGTTGTTAATTTTTTTTTTTTTTAACAGCCAAAAGTTTAATTCCCTTGCACAGCCGATTCCAGTCAGAAGCAGTTCATGGGCAATTGGAAAATGACTGACATTAATGGGTTCCAAAATGTCCTTATTTTTGCAGGTGCATATTTTTGAAAAGACTGGACTGAAACATACATGTTTTACTGTACTGATTATTGACATGTGAATCAGACATGAACGAATGCAGAGGAAGTATATTTGTATTACCCCTTTACTACTATAAAAAAAACACGGAGGTCCAATTAAATTGCGAGGTCACACTAAAACCATAGAGCAATTCAACTGTGCATGTAAACATACTGTGTGCTCTTTTCTTTTTGAATTAATGTGTCTGTAAAGTGCCCTGCTGGGGGGGTGCCCTGCTGATTTTCCTTTTATTTTTTATCTTTTTCCAAGACTGAAACTTAAACTTTGTTGTTCCAGTTTACTGGGAATCATACAGACTGCTCTAACATGTGGGTTTCCATAATGCAGGATGAATAAAGTCAACATCTCTGAACAAAAAGCCTTTAAAACAAAGTTAAGTGACATCCATGTACAAATTATACTTAGAAAAAGGTCACGCAAGAGTTGTATAACTTGACATGGCATTTTTATGTTTTCTGTTCTCTAAAGTAGGTTAGGCATGTTAGTGGACCATTGAGACATCACCCGGAGAAACCATTCCATCTCGCAGACCCCCCTCCCCCCTCTCTCTCTTTCACCAGACTATCACCACATTGGGACACTGGTGCAGTATGTGCCCCTTGGGTTCCTCACCTTCAGGTCAAGAAGCCAACAGAACAAAGTATCTCCGGTGGCCCAAGGAGAAAAAAGCCAGATCGTCACTTCATTGGAATGCTGCTGTTGCTATGTACTCAGTGTTTTTTGGAAGAACTGTGACTTGCACAAACATGTATTGTCTAAATTTTTGGTATAATTCCACACGGTTTAATTTTTTTTTTGCATTTTCTCTGACATTTCTTTTGTTTTTTCCAACTAAACTTTCAAGCAACAGTTGATTTTTTTCTCTAAACAATGGAAAGTCTTACTCAAAGGCAAAAATCCGATTTGTCAATAGCAAAGCATCACCTACACAGGTGGTCCTTGGGTTGTGTGGTTCTCAACTTTATGACTCTCATTAAATAAATGTAGATTTAAAAAAATAAATAAATAAATAAAGCAAGTTTTAAAGTTACGAGGTTTAGTATAAGCTCTTATGTCGCATGACGCGGAGGTTCAGACGATGCCCCAGTGCATGTATATTTATGTTATTTTAATTGAAATGTCTATTTGTACTGTTTTTCCATGAATATAGTAAAAAATAATTGGGTATTTAGGTGAAGTGTAAAAGGGGGTATTTAGGGGGTATTTAATGGTAAAAATCGAACTTGTGCAGAATTTCTGGTTATGCCACAGCGTAAGAACGGAACTCATTTGTAAACCGAGGACCGCCTGTATTTACAGCATTTAGACTCCAACTGGGAACAGAGTAATGTATTCTAAATGCATCAATATGGGTGTGCAAGCACCCTAACTCATAATTAATATTAGTAAAATTACAAAGACAAACTAATAGTTAGAACATGTCATGAACTGTACATTGTTAGGCTCTTTATAAAAATGAAAACACCTCCTTATTGGGCAGAAAAATGAAAGATGAAAATGAACAACGGAAATTTTAACCAATGGCACAAGTGGTTTTTGTTTGAAGCCCCATAACACAACTGTTCAATGTCCCAATGTCACGATACGTCTCTCTGAAGTAATGCCACATGGCTAACTGTGCTTACATAATGCAGGGGAAACTATTCTAAAGGGATAGTGGCTAATCCAACATCATCCCCTGTGGTACTGTTTGTCCCAACTACTGGTTTGTAGGATGGTGCCCAGACGGCCATGGCCTGGCCTGCATTCAGTGCAGGCATACAGACACCACCTGGAAGCCATCCCTAGTTTAAGCCACCAGACTTTTTGATGGCCTTCCAATGCATGAATGCTGCCACTCCGAGAACTGGAGGCTGCCCCGGTGCATATTCTGTGCTTCATTAGGGAAAATATGGAACAGTTTATTTTGTTTGTATACGTGACCAGGTTTAACACAAGTGTAATACAAGTGACACATCATTACTCATCATGTTATTTTGAGATCAAAAATGGCAGCAACTTGCCAAATTCCCTTAAATGTCAATCTGACTATAGCTTAGCTTGATTAAATAAATATAGACTGAGGACTAAGACAAGAGAAATACATGTATGAAACA
Source organism: Telmatherina bonti (assembly GCF_933228915.1). Taxonomy (NCBI): domain Eukaryota; kingdom Metazoa; phylum Chordata; class Actinopteri; order Atheriniformes; family Telmatherinidae; genus Telmatherina; species Telmatherina bonti. The sequence goes on along the minus strand of NC_136622.1, from coordinate 14,541,369 downwards.
CCTAGATGCTTTCCAACATAACAAAGAAGTACTAATCTCTTGCCTTAGTTCAATGAAATCAACTTAATACAATTCAGTACAGTGAGTGAATCACAATCTACTGTCCCTGTGAGGGCTTTTTACTGCATGTTGTTCACTGCAAATATAAAACATATTTTGAAAGGATCTATTCTGCAATTTATTGATCAAGTTAATCAGAGCTTCTTTAATTCTATAATACTGCAACATAAAGAAAAGTGTCCTAAAATGATTTGTTGTTCTTAAGAGAAAATATGTTTCAGGAGCCGCTGTGCTGACACAACTTGCAGGTGTTACAAGTCGCTCTAAATGAAGACTGTGTGAGCTTATGTAATTCAAGTATTGAGACTAAATTAGTGAAATCCTCTGGCTGCCACTTTCACCTCCTGTCTTTCCTATAATTAAGCACTCTGCTGAAAGCTTAGCTCCCTGAGTGTAATCAAATAGTGGTCACTCGTTGATTACAGAACGTTTTTCCAATGTATTCGGAGACAAAAAAGGCCTGTGGGTATTTTCCTACTAAAACATTCTGTTTTGTCAGCTCGCTCCTATGAAATATAGATGGTTATTGCAATTAGCACAGAAGGTTAAGCAACCTATATTTAAGGGCAAAATGGAGAAAATAAAAAAGGAAATTTTAAAACAGAGGGGAGGTTTGGTTACAGTTTAGTCAGCATCCCTGAGAATAAATGGTTGTTAAGATAGTTATTTGGACAAGGATAAAACAGTATGATGCAAAACATGTTATAAAAAAGAACTCCCTTGAAAATTTGTGATGTAAGACTCAATGACAGAGTCCAGGGCCAGGAACAAGAGATGCCTCTGGAAAGCAATGCTGGGAGTAAGAAGTGATTCAGAGAAGAGCAATGGAGAATTGAGGAAATCCAGGAAGGCGAATTATCCCGTTTTTTCCTAAAGAGACTGACGCACATCAATGCCTGAACCTTAAGATTTACAGGAAGGTTAACAGGTAGAAGCATCACCAAACATTACATCTTTGGACAGTTAAAAACCATGTGACAGGAGCAAAAAAAAAAAAAAAAAAAAAAAAGAACATTTAGACAGGTGCTTAGACAAAAATGACAAAAACAGACTAAACTACACCAGTACTCTGCTGTTTCCACGCTGGCAGCTGAAGTGGAAATGTAGACTAGCTTTTACGTTTGACTCTGTAAGAGTTGAGATATCACAGAAATGATTTTCAACTTAAGCTAATTACCTTTAAATAGCTTCTTTTGGGCAGATGTCATCTGTCAATCATAAAAATGCTCATTCAGAATTCTCTGCTATTCAACTTCACCTGCATGTTGTAAAAATCCTATTTGTTTTTTCTCCAACATCTTAAAAGCACAAGTTGGGCTGGGCTGACCATAATATTATGCAAAGTTCTGACGGATGAACTCAGAAAGGAGAGGAAAGCTACTATTTGATCATACTGGAAACTGTCTGACAATTAGAAGCTTGCTACATATTAAACATGAAGGTAGTCTTATTTCTTTCCACTCTGCTGGTATAAAAAAAAGCTAAATTACTCATAACTCCCATGTGTGTCTCACAAGTCAAACAAATACAGGAAACTAAAAGCACATGTCAACATCCAAAGACGACCACAATAAAATCTGAACAAGGAGGAAATTGCAAAGCAATGACAGTTTCTAAAAAGAGCCCAGTAACATCCAGAAAAAACTGCTTTGGAAAAAGAAGCCCCACACATCCAAATATTTAGTGCCAACACCGTGACAAATCACAACAGTGGAAGACAGTTTATTATGTAATTCAATGGAATTTGAAAAAAGGGTTTTTTTTGTCATGTGTTCTCGAACCTGGAGTTCCTGTAATTGAAAAACAGATGATGATGATGTGCAGAACAGAGTGATTCACTGTTCCCCTATTTATTTGCCAGACCAAGTGAGAATAAAACAGCCAAACACATTGCCTGCCAAACATATTGTATTTAAGAAACAGGAAAAGTCTCAGCTTTTGTTAAAAGCAGGGCCGAACTGATGGTGTGGGATTATGTAATATTACAGCACAGGGTTCGAGTTTCTAGCCGGAGTTTGGATGCACATTTGTGTTACTCCATCAACATTTCTGCACTAAAGCTAGCAACACTGCCCTTTCTGAAATAACATTTTATTACAGAGAATGAAATATTTTACCCCACTAGAGTCTGTAAGCTTTATTGTCACAAATGTGTAACCTGAGGTTAATATGTTTCAAATGAATTTGAATTTAGATTGGGCAATTTCCAACCAAAGTAAATCCAATAGGAGTCCATCTGAACGAATAAAGTCAAAATTATTGCTATCAGGTTACAATATAACTTTTTGTAATGACATTCACATAATACCAATTCATGACAAGCTGCAAAATCAACAGGCTGCAGCAAATTTGAACCTGAGCTTACATGGGGCAGCACAAACAAACACCAAAGAGGGGGGAAAAAAAACCCTGAAATGGAACAAGACACTGGAAGGGCGGCCATCTGTTCAACCAATTGAACGAGTTGTGTCATAAATGAAAAATTCTGCTTGAACAATCATGCAGGTTTCACACATCATTTCCTGTCCAAAATCTGTCTTCAAGCGCCGCCGTCCTGCAGGTTTTCAATGTATTCCTGCTTCAACACACCTGACTCAAATTAAATGGACAGCCTGTGAACTTCTACACAATAACTCATATGAATCAGGTGTGGGATACATCAAAAATCTACAGGATTTTGGCCCTTGAAGACCAGAGCTGGACACCCCTGCCTTAAACCATCAAATCTTTGCCTCCATTTTTACTCCAAACTAAATATGCCCGATTGGCCCAAACCCTAATATTTTCATTTGCATAAAATATCCAACTGTTGCTCCTATCGTAATGGTAGTACTGGCATAGTTGAAGTGTTTGAGCATTATCATATGTCTCAAATTTGAAATATTCCAATGATTTGCTGCATTTCCATTAAGGAAGAAGGTGCAACTGGGCAGATTAAATTATCTTTACTTTTGCATCCCTCCAAAATATTACAACTATTTATTTGGCTTCCTCCCAAAAGTCGACTCCCTTAAGTTGGAGATGCAGGCATCTTGTCAAGAAAGATGGGATGAGACTTGAAGGAAACTCAAAAGAACCTCCCTGGTGTTTGCTAAGGCATCATTTTGACCACTGTGAATTGACCACCATACTGGTAACTCCAGTAGTAAAGGAAAGAAATATATTAAATCATATCTGCACACCAGATCAGCAGATATAGATGTAAAATGTTAAATGCCAAAACAGCAATACTGCACGGATTGCAATCACAGCCCAAGACCTGCTTTTTATCACCCACCAAATCAGATGTTCAGAACTTGGCTCCTACCACCAACTTTAGAGGTTATACTAAGTACAGGTGTGCTAGTTTCCACATGTTACCGTAAATTACTGTACATGGAGCACCTACAAAAATTGTCAACTGATGCAAGCTTGATAAGAACCGACACAAACATTTTTGACGCCAGAGGCCTGCACAACAAAGTGTGATTAACATAGCATGGGTACTTCTTTTTTCGCCTGGGCTGAATTTCCCAAACATTCAAGATTTGAATAAACTCGGTAATTCAGTCAATATTTTTCCCATCTTGATCAGTGCACTCTCATAAAAGACATGGAGTTAGCAGCATTGGACCAATCACAGACATGGTGAAACCTTGCAGAGCAGCATACTTCACCATGGAGGAGCGTACAATTATTCTTCAGAAAAAAATAAGAAACTAAATACATTATCCAGGCCAAAAGCAACACTGTTGCAACAGGAACAGCCAGGAAGGAATCTTGGTGAAACACTGCTGACTCTGTTTATACGCAAATTCTGTAGTTTATGAAAGGATTAAACAACGAGGAGCTGTGCATTGTGCGGTTTTAATGCACGACGCAGAGTGTATAACACTATGATGCACAGCGGTGTGGTATTTCCCAGCGAACTGCATTGAAAGCATGTAATGCACAGCTCCTTGTTGCTTAATCTGCTTATACCATTGTCTCACATAGTAAACATTTCATAGCAAACTGTCTTTTTTTTCTACAAAATCTGCTATAATATATATATATATATACACACACACATATATATATATATAATATAGTATATGAACTATTTTAAGTTTGCTTCAATTCAGTTTTTAAGCCAAACAACAGTTGTCAAGCTACAGTGAGTTTCTCTCATTTACCTGTCAAAAGCTAGTTGATCGGAACCAGCTAATTAACTCGTTTCTATGGTGACGCCCGTAACGGAGTGATACAACAGTGATTTAACTTGCTAACCCATGTATGCATATAAACAAAAATAAAGCCCGCCAGCTGGCCTTAGAATTCTCACTGATTAGGGTATAAACATTAACAATCCATCGGACGACACAAACAGTACCCTGATCTCTGTTACAGCCCAGACGTTTGGGGCAAAGCTTCCTCAGTTTTTTTCCTTTCCTTTTGTATATCTCACTTCTGCAACGACAAACTAAAAGCACTATTGAACATTTAATACCTCATTCTTTTATCTGTTCCGCAATCAGGGATTGGTCAATATGACTCAAATGAAATCCATTAATGTTTAAACTAATGAAAATAAAAGCAGGAAAACAAGAATTTTAATTGGCTTTGTATGACTTGCGTAATATGCTTTAAAAACACAGTAACATTACAAGTCTTTTTTGTTTTCTTTCTTTAATATTCAAACTGTGTTTGGGAGAAATGATTTCCTTGAGGTTTCATGCGATTTTTCCTTGTATAAAAGTCTTGAATGAGACTGAAAAGATCAGTAGCAAAACATGCCTGCTTTAACATCTGCCAAAAAGGCTGCACCAACACAACACCCAACCTACAATTAAGAGTACTTAGTGACTTCACACATTTTTTAGCAAGTGAAGACCAAATTTACTGGAGAAATGGTTAGCCCCAAGGATGAAGTAAAATCTGTCATTAGCATGATCATTTAAGTGTTACAACAGACCAGGAAATCAACTACAGATGTTCCAAAGCACTAAACAGGTATACAGAAGTTTCTGCTGCTTTGCTTGATAAGTCAACATGAAGTAAGGTTAAAACACTGAAAGAGTTTCCGTTCTCACTGCTTTAAACAAGTTGTACATAATGTATGTGTGTTTCTTTATTCTTAGATAATATTCCAGACAGAGGCAAGAAATAATTATTGCCCACACACCAGTATCACCTGAAAAAGATGAGAGACATGTGCAAATGCTTTACAGAAGGAGTGAAAGTAAGATGAGGGTTGACGCAGAAGAGGGAGGCGAAGAGGGGGGGTGAAAAGGGTCCTACACCCACAGGGTTGGAGAGGGTCAGCATCGTGACTGGTGCACACCAGTAAAGAGGGGAGGACCTACATGCAAAATATTTAAGATGCTCAGGCAGAGGAGGGCTTTGAAATAAAGAGTGAGAGCTTCAACGCAGCTGGCCAACACTCCTGTTAGCTGCTCTCGTCTTCGTCTCTTTTTATTTCTTCAGGCAAGAAAGAGCTGACCTCCTTAAAGACCACAAAACAAAAACTTTGGGCAACTTAAGAACTTTGACATCTTAAAATGACAAAAATAAATTTGAGCATAGTGGCTTTGGGGGTCTCACTGCTCCTGCTAGCTGAGACATGGGCGCAGAACCCCAGGAAGAGACTGGCACCTCCAAAGCCTCCAAAGGGCCAGTGCTGCGATGAGGTGCGCTCTCTCAAAGTGCAGGTGGCAAATCTGACCAGTCTCCTTGAGGAGCTAGGTCGCAAGCAGGAGACAGACTTGATGAATATTGTGAGGCAAATAATGGAGCTGGACCAGCAGAACCGGCAGCAAGAAGCCCGAGTCACAGAAGCAGAGAGCAAGTACTCAGAGATAAACAACCGTGTGGAGATCATGCAGCTGCAAACTCTGCAGTCTGCAACTCAAACTTTATCAGGTGAGTTCTCTTAACTCCTGTTCACAGAGTGGAAATGATGTTTAAGCTCCAGCTGGTTGGGTTTTTTTTTTTTTCCCTCAATGTATTACATATATATGAAATATGATTTGAACACATTGTGACAGTGAACAGTGACTCTGAAGCCTTTTTATTTTGTTGTTAGTCATTTTTCCATTCACTATCCACTGACCTAGCTGGTGTTAAATGTTTGGCTATGACTGTAATAACATAGTCCCAATTTAAAAACAGATCTGTTTTATCTCTTTGTTTTTTCACCTGGTCTCAATTTTACTTTGAACTTTGAAGGTTTATTATCAATTTATCACAGAAAATTTATTTCAATTAGTAAGTGAGCTTATTTTTGAAAGGTCAAAAGACAAACTTCATGAGCAAAACAAAAGCGATCATCTTCCTGGAATGTCAGCATTTCTCAAGTAGTCAAAACTATTTTGCATGAACAGAATCATGTATTTATTTCAGCAGCAAAGTACTATAATCAGTCGCGTTTGTTGCTTTGTGGGCCCCAGTCAGCTGCTGGGAGTCTGTTGTGTGGTTGATTACAGTGCACACACTGAACTGTCCAACTACAGTGAAAAGCATTAATTTACATCCACAAAGTTCCATCAGCAGGACTGTCAAATAGTCTTATCTTCCCCACTAACTAAACTTCCAACGAAGCACTAATCGGCAGTGGCTGCTGCACAGTGGCTCACCAAGCATTGCATCATTTATTATTTCAGTACCTTAACTGTGTGGTCTAAAAAGGTCACATTTATGATGGAGCAGCAAAGAACAGAGGCCTCATTCAAACTTGAGTAAATCAGAAAAGGAAGCAGAACAGGAAAGGACGCAATGATTAGAAAAGGGAAGGTTTCCACATCTCTTCAAGTATTGGCCTTACTGCTAAATAGTGGCCTCACAAGCCTTCATATGGTAACACCACACTGTTAAAAGGGTATTTGGGAATGTGTGCAGCACTCTGGGCAAGCTGCACATACCGCCTTTTTTATTTCTAAACCTTCTTTTACTTTTGATGGGGAGCAGAAAGGTAATTTTGTCATCTTTCAATTCCTTCAGATACCCATAAAGATGTATTTTACAGCAGCCACATTTCTCAAAAAATGCTTATGAAACTGCATATGGTTTTAACATAGCATAAAAAGCTATTTTTCTTTTTCCAGATGCTATATATGACTGTGCATCACTCTACAGCAAGAACTACAGGATCTCAGGAGAGTACAAATTGCCTAAAGATGAGATTCTGGGTGCCCCTGAGCTTAGTGTGAGTGACTTGTGTGTAGAGAAAAATATTGTTTATGTGCTTTTTGATAGAACGTGTTGAGCTCTAACGCTTACTTCAGTGTTTTATCTTAGATAAGGCAAATAACAGTTCTTTTGTTTCAGGTTTATTGTGATATGGAAACAAACGGAGGTGGCTGGACTGTCATTCAGCGGCGCAAGGTTGGCCTGACATCCTTTAACCGTGACTGGAAACAGTACAAAAATGGATTTGGGTCCATCCGTGGAGACTTCTGGCTGGGCAATGACCACATCATCCGCCTAACAAGGCAACCAAGTATGCTAAGGATTGAGATGGAGGTATGTGTTGGAAAGCACAGCAGTCTTACAGGCTTGGGCATGAACTATTTCACAGCAAGAAATAAGAAGACATTGACTATTAAATAGAAGAATTATAAGCATTTCTTGCTGACAATGTCAGTAAATGTTCTCAGTTTCTGTAACTGCCTCTGTGTAATATATGCCCTATGTGTATTCTAATGCAGGACTGGGAAGGAGAAACCCGCTATGCTGAATACGGATTTTTCACTGTTGGTAATGAGATTAACAGCTACAAGCTCTTCATTGCCAACTATAGTGGAAACGCTGGAGACTCCTTGCGCTACCACAATAACACCAACTTCAGCACCATCAACAAGGACAATGACAAATGTGTCGATGACTGCGCCTCCCTGCGCAAAGGTAAATTCTGAGTTCAAGCCTTGTCAAAACAACCAGAACCTTACCACAACTAAATATCCATCTTTAATTAACTATTAAATGTAATTCTTTTCCTTCATCTCCTGCCAGGTGGTTACTGGTACAACTGCTGCACTGACTCCAATCTTAATGGCGTTTTTTACCGCTACGGTGAGCACACAAAAAGCACAGATGGAATCACTTGGTACGGCTGGCACGGCCCCAACTATTCCCTCAAGAGAGTGGAGATGAAGGTCCGACCAGTGGGTTTTCAACCATAAGTGCCTCAGCTGTGCCTCCTGAATCAACACTATACACATGAATATCAAGAGATCTCACTAATACCTGTTCAATCAAACTGTGGCTTTCCATTGACTGCGAAGGGAATGAAATTGTTGGTTTTGATGGTCTGGTTGAATTTCAGTCAGTTGAATGTGCTGTGTTTTTTTACCGTGATTGATTGTAAATTGTAGTTAACTTTGTGTATTTATCAGTAAAATATTTTATTTTGAAAAGCTTTGATAGATGCTTTTTTTTTTCTCAACCACTGTTCCTTATGGGTTACTAGATTTTGATTCATTCTCTTCTTAATCTTGAAAGCACTAGGATGGTTTTTTTTTTTTTGTTCTTTTTCTTTGGGTAAATACAAGTTACAATCAGTCCAGACTGGTCAGATTTAGCAATAAATCTTGATGAGCAGCAGGAGCTAATTGAATGGAGTCTGTGCAAGTTGCTGAGATATGACCTACCACCAAGAGGAATGTCCTATAAACTACGCTGCAGTTTTTCTTTTTTAAAACTCTTTAACATCATCATGGAAATGTGTGATTTGTAAAATGTGTACAGCTCTTTAATTGTGTTGTTTAATGTGACAGAAAATAAAAAAGTATTTTTAAAAGAAACTAAAGTTCTTCTATCCATTCATATTTATGGTATAACTGCATGTGAGCATTAAACCTTTAACACTTAGGTCATCTCCTGACATCCTGACCAAAAGGTCCAGACACACCCAGGCCAAACGAAGGAATAAAGACCACACACAGTCTACTCTGCCATCTATTAAAAGGTTCCTAGGTTTACTACCATAAAAAAAACGTTAAGACCATTTTATTATTCTTAGATGCAACAAAGAATTCCTTTGAACACTCAAATACCTACAAGAAAATAAGTAACATCCTTAAAATATGTCACTTTTCTCAAAATGTGACATATTTACTCAATGCAAACTAACAGATGCCGAACATTTATCTTGTCGTTTCAACAAAAGTGACCAAAAAAGTGACCAAGAGGACAAGGACCTTTTGTACATCAAGAAACTACATTAATAACTCAAGAGTCAAAAGTATTGAGACATGCACAGCAAAATAACTAATTTGAAGTGGTGAACAGGCTAAGTTCAGTCATCACTGGTTTTAATTCTGTCTCCATAGAGGGAGTACCACCAAAAAAACACTGTATTTTGAAAAATTAGCTGCCATTAATGAAAAACGTTTATTCTTTAACTGAAGTGAAGAGTGCTGCCGAAAGTGGTATTCATCATTTAACGATACTAAAGAAGGTAACTGTGTGTTGACATCTAGGCACCTTCAGGGAAGTGTAATTCCCATTATCATGAACTATAGCATAAATATTACTACAGCTTATGCTCACCCTATTTTTTGGAATAAAGGTTTTACATAAATGAGAACATAACCTGTCTTGAAAATGACATATATCAGTGTAAAAGAAATTACTTGCAGTAGTTGCTACCACTGGAATAAGTTGGTAAGTTTTGAGATCTTTGCTGTATTTTTAAACAGGATTCCATTAAATAATTTTTCTGACTTTTATTTAAGAGTACAAGGATAAAGTTATGTTTGATAGTTAAGCAAAAAAAATTATAACAATATAATAATGTGTTTCTGCTGATCTCTTAGATTAGTAAAAGCCAAACATAGACAATATTAAATGGTTAAAGCAGGAGAATTGCAGGGATCATGAACAACTTCTCTCCTACTCATCTATTTTAACAGTTAAGAAATGAAATCATGCCCTAAAGCTACGCCATGCACGTCTGGGATAAGATGTGATTTTGTTTAACAGCTTGCAGCCCACATCTGAACATATTCAACTTTACTTGAAATTCCATTTCCAACCAAATCCAAGTGCCCAGTAACACTACAGCTAGACGTATATTATTAACACATGGCCCAGATGCAGCGATGCCTGGCTCCAGCTGCTTCTGTACTGATGGAATCATCAAATTTATATTTAACATGGAAATTAAGGAGCAGCTAAGTCTTTCATACCTTTATAATACATATCACAGTTTTTACATGATCACTGCATTCTGCATGATACCTGATGGAATTCTTCAATCTGAACCACAGTCATGAAATACATAAAAAGACACCAAATGGTACAAACACCACAACAGACAACTCAAATAATCATGTATTTATGTTGTTATGAATATTAAAAATCTTAAAATCCAAAAGGTGAGAAAATACAGTCACACCACTGATTGTTGTGGTTTTTTTCAAAGTCTCTTGCAAGTTACTATAACATCAAATTTGTACTGTTGTCAGTAAGTTATGATACAATTTTAAGTTATGATACATAAACTATTCCAAAAATGACTCCTAAAATAATGACACTCATCAGTGACAATGCTTCCTTGTTACCAAAAGAAGTGGTGCCCATTACAAACTTTTTTTTTGTCTTTATAAACACAGGCACGACTAAATAAAGCAATGTTTTCACAGGTCTTTTGCAAACCAAAGTCTAAATCTTTTATGGGAAATCCTAGAGAGGTGAGAACCAGATGGGAATAACACCACCGTGCCGGCTCCCATCATTCATCATCATCAAGGCTCCCAAGAAATTGAAAACAGGCCCCAGAGAAATACAAGCCCAGACACTCACAGATGAAAAGGAGGCAAGCATCCAATTAGATGCCTGGAAAACAGATTTCTCCATGCCATGGCAAAGGTTCAGAAATGAGGAAAAAAAGAGAGAAAATGGGATGGAAAAGATGACAGAAGATATCAAAGCGTTGTAAGGTAGGACAATGTTGTCTCTGTGTTTATTTATTAGTTGAAAAATGGACTCTGAGGGGGTATGTTTATTACTTTAAATGATTTCACTTCTTATCACTGGTGGCCTTTCTATTACACAACCAAATAAATGACGTAAACCACTGAATATCATGTTTTCTATTAACTTTTTTCCAGCGAATAAAAATGAATGCTTGCTGTATTCAGTCAGATTGTGCAGTTTAAAAAAAAAAAAACAGAGTTAAACCTTTTAATGCTAAAAGTGTTGTGATTGTTTCTAAACACAAGAAAATGTTTTATTTATTTAGATTCTATGACCTCCTACCTGATCAGAGACTCCAAGATGAGCGGAGAGGGACCTTTCTGAAACTCCAGCTCTTTGTAGTGCAGCGCCTTGGCGTAGGCACGACATTTGGCAGCTCTCTCGCCGAGCAGCACGATGCCATTATCGTCTCTGAGGGGCAGAGGGCCCTGAAAAAGGAAACAGTCCGTATAAAATAGCCAAGCTTTTGATTTCTACATTACAATTGAGTTCTCTGTGAACAGTTCTCTGTGATCTTGTACTGTCCTCAGATGGTAATTAGAAGCTAAAGTTGTTATATTCACTGGCTTGAATAGAGCATATTTAATATGAGCTTCTACTGACGCCTCACAGCAAGGAGTCCCTACTAAATAGCTAAATAATGACTAAACCAGGACAGTTTCAGCCCTCACAGTAACAGTATCATTGCTGACTCGCTCAACATGTTTGGTAAAGCTGAAGTACAGAAAAAGTCTCATCTGGAAATGCTTCTTCTGTTAATCTCTGAGAAGCTTCGCAGCACCTTAGTGAAGAATAACAGTGGCTTTAATTCTTATGTTTTCTGAGGCATTCTTATAAAATACCCTGCAGTTTAAGGTGGAATTCTATTTGTACATTACTTCTTTGAACTACATCTTTTTGGGTGTCATTTCAACTCCACTCAAAACCACATAGACTGGTGATCGTGGAGAAGTTTGAACTTTGGCTATTAGGGTTGTGACAATATGTTTTCGTCCCATTTCAAATCAATTACGATTTTTTTGGGTGCCGATTTGATTTTAATTGCGATTCTCATGATTCTTCAATATTGCTGATTTTGGAAGACTAAAAACAACAAAAATAAAAAGTACAAAACTTTTTATGCTAGTCATTTTTCTTGATTTCAATTAGGAAAAACCAACACAGTAGTCAGACCATTATTCTGGTACTATGATGCCCAAGAAGACAAGAAAAAGGATTCAAAATAAATAAATAAATAAAAAATAAATAAATAGAAATGACAAATTTTATAATTGATTATTTGTATTTATTTGAAAACCAAATCTAATTTTTTTTAAATAAAAAATGTATTTAAAAAAAATACTTAACTACCTTAGTGACTATAAAGTGCAACAAAATAGGAGAGCAAAAACTGTTTGTTCATCACAGCAAACAGAACAAACATAAAACAAAAATTGAAGGGCTTTTCCAGTCAAGTTGTTTGATATATTAATTTGCATCAACTTTTGCATATCAGGCCTGCAACTTGTTCCAAGAAAAGCAAAGTTTGCACCACTTTATAATGCTGCCATTCCTTCTCTCAACATTTAATGAACAATATGAGAGACATTTTGGAAACCCCTCACATATTTCTATTGGGAAAAGGTCACAACTGCATTAAGGCACTTCTTTTGCAGCCATGCCTTTATAATATAAGCTGACAGTTGCTTTCCATTGTCTTGCTGAAAAATGCATGAACCCCCTGGGGAAAAACAGGAGGGTATTGAACACAGCACATGTTTCTCTTGATGCTCAATTTGCTCTTCTGCATTAATGCTGCTATCACAGAAGTGTAGAAGCCTTTTGCTAAGGGCACTGACACATCCTCATACCATCACAGAACCTGGCTTTAGGACTTGTTGTTGATGGTCTACAGCAAACGGCATCGATTTCTTACAATAAAAGACATAGAGAACTGATTTATGTGACCACAATTCGCATTTCTACTGTGGGACGGTACATCTCAGAGGCCTCTGAGCTCAGAAAAAAAAATCTCTGGACAGGGTTAAAGTTGCTGGGATTTTTAGAGGCATTTGTGAATCTAACTACACGTTATACCATATGACGTAGGTTTTCCAGAACAAACCTTTGCCCATCATGTCCTTATCAGCTATTTATCAATAAGAGTTGTTGATGCAGTGCTGACAGTGATGAAATACCTGGTCTGCCTAGCTTAGTGCTTGCACCTTTGTCCTTTGTAAACTAAAATTCCTCCAGATTCTTTTAATCATTTAATCATCTACTGTAGAGTTGGGCTGGGCAATAAGGTCTATAACTCATATCACAACATATTTTGGCTTTCTCCCGATAGACTATTCATATCTTGATGCTCTGAAATGTCCTCATAAACACTGTGTAAATGTTGAATTCAACGTGATGTATAAAAAACACCGGTAAGATGAAAGAAAACTTGTTTAAATTTAACTTCACTGGGATTTTGCTCTAACAAATGTTCATGTTGAACAAGGGACATGCACTAATAAACATATAATTAAAAACCAGTGGTGCCCGACCATTATAATAGCAACCCCTTCCAACCCTAGAAAATCAGGTTTGTTAATTTTATTTTCTTTAATTACTCAATATCTTAAACATTTTTATATTTAACTATTTTATATTCAAATATTTTTTATTTCATTATTTAGGTCATTTCTGTTGTGCACCAGATCATAACCAAAGTAATGCAAAACCGAACAGATTTATATTTTTTATTATATAATCACTTTTATTAAAAAAGCCTAAACCGACTGATCTAATTGATCTTATTCTCATGCTGACATGAAATCACGTCACATCATATCTATAAAAGCCGTCCATGGCAGAGAGCACTTTGGAAATTGTTGCATCAACCACATGTCAAAAAAAGCAAACTAAACTACAAACAAAGTTCCGTTTGTGCTCAATATTCACAATACAGCAGTTTTATTTCTTATGTATAAGTATATGTGATGCATCGCCCAGCTTTACTAGAGGTTTCCAATCTTTTTTTGCAGAACAATACTTAAAATATTTTGAAAATTTGTCACTCATCTATTGACAAATGAAGACGCCAATTTGAACAGTATGTAACAGTATATAACAGTATGTAATATTATGTAATAGTATGATAACTTTTGGCCAATAGATGTTCATCTGTTTAGATTCAATTCCGTTGAATTGCAGCAAAAAGCTCACACTTCTCAGTAAGTATTGTAGGATGAAATAACCAGATGATATTAATGACACTGAATCACAGTGGATCTACTGAAAACACTTAAGGGCTTGAATACAATTTAGAAAAATACAAACGACACAAATTCAGTCGTTCTTCATATATTTCATCACAGGGATGCTTTAAATTTGCTGTATTTCATTGCTTACTTTATCACTGTGCTCCATGAACTCAGCCAGGTTGAGCAGTGTCTGCGTGACCTCAGCAATGTCTTGCGAGGTGAGAGCCAACTCGATGCTGCGGATGAGCTCATCCTGCTGATCCTCACTCAGCTCCGACCAACAAGAGAGGAAAGCTGCATTGAACAGGTCTCTGCGGAGCGCAGGAACAACATGTACAGACAAAAACAGATTCCCATTGTGAGAAAGAAATATTTTGGCTTAGATATATGCAGAGGAGCAGTAAAAAGACATTTATAGTTCACAGAAAAAGACCCCTTTATACTAAACTACTGCAATGTTGTTTTACAGCTCTGTTCGCCACTAGTATTAAGTATTTCTTTAAAGACAGGCAGCCTGAAATTTTCTTATACCTCCCCCTTCAAAGGCATGATCTTAATGTTTATTATCCATTTAGATTTATCATAGTTGAAAAAAAAATAATATGCAGACTAAAGCTACAAGTAGGAGGAAGAGTTGTGGTTAGAAAATTATAGGACAGTAGCCGCATACCTGGCAAGAGGGATGTAAGTTTGTGCCAACGACCAGCACGATCGCAGGGCTGGGGAAGATGACTCTTTGAGCAGGACGACGCTCAAACGCCTCAGCCACTCCAGCCAGTCATCTTTGGAAACTTTCCGAGCAGCTCCCCAAGCCTGCACAGTGAGAGAAATCATCGGTTTCAGCAGGCATTGAGTAGAACTGTGTGGGACTATCAGTTCCTCCAGACTCGAGTATCAAATGCAACGTGTGTGGGACGTATTTATGAGATTTTAGCTGCAGGTTATAAAATATTGCAAATGCATTAATAGTGTTTTTCCAAAATAATTATCATCGTTTTTGGCAACGGCAGCGGAAACCACTGCGCGATGCGACGGCCCATATTACAGTCAACTGTGTTTATCAAGATTACTTCCATGATTCCATGTGTGCTCCAAAAGTAAGCATCTGCATTCGTGACATTCTTCGGCTCATCTGGTGAGGTTTTGTTTTTGATTCTATCCCTGATCTGTTGATTCGTATGTCATTGCCAGAATTAAACTATGGACTCATACTCGCAGCTGTTTACTGCATCCAATTTCAACACATGCAAAGATGCCAGTAAACAAACACCAGACTTGTATGAACCATCTTTCACCATGAAAATATAAACAAAAAAAACCCCCAATTTCCACAGAAGAAAAATGTTCATTATTCCCTCAGACCTTTTGAAGTGCAGTAGTGCTGACATGAAGCTTTTTCATTGGGCCCGCCTCCACAGGCCCGCTGACCAGCACATCGCCTTGGTTACTTCGGAGCTGTCGATGTTGGAAGATTAGAGGGTCTTCTTCTTCCTCTGCCAGAGTATAGCCCTATTGTAGCCACACAACAAACACAGGCCACACGCAAACAGCCCACACACATGCAGAACAGTTGAGTCGACCATCAAAACAAATTTTATGAATGTAGAAATGCATTAACGTCCAGAGCATTTGTTGATAAACAAAACGTCATATTGATTAGCTTATGGAGCATAGTACAGAAAACATCAAATTTATCATTATTTTATTCATTGTTTAACCATGTGTAGTCATTTCATGTCACGAAGAGTTGTAAAGCTGGGGCCTGACGGGCCGAGATGCAAAGAATATTTAATATTTATGAATTCAGCAGACATTCTGGAAATGTGAGTAGAATCAACTCGCTACAGCTACGTTTGAATGTATTAAAAGTACTTACTTTAACAATGCGACATATGAGTATGTCATAGCGCTGGTGATTAATCCTGTGTTTCAGCATTACTTTGTTCACCATAGGAATGAAGATCTGGTACTGAAAATAAGAAGAAAGGAAAGAAAAGTTCATAAAAAAAACTGCATGTCTTTTATGTGGTTTATTGGAGATCCGTCTTTCCCTTCACCATAAAGTAAATAACTGGGTATCTTGTACAAGAATCTGACCTCTGCAAGCCTCAGATCAAAAGCTTCCTCAACGTGTTTGTTGCTAGACGCAGCTGGAAGCAGAGCTAGTGGTGCTGAGGTTAGACCTCAAAACAATACAAGGGTGTAGGGATAAGAAGTGGAAGGGAAGGGTAAATGTGACCTCATCCACACTCATAAACATTACCCCCTGCCAGCAAACGGTCAGTGACATAAGCAGTCTGGCAGGAAGTAGCACAGACTGGGAGGATGAGGGCTACATTCATGTAAAGCCAACAGTAGGAAAGCTACTCGACTCAATAACAGCCAGTTGTAAAGGGAAGCTCAAGGGACATATATGACTACCTTCTTCCCTAACTGGAACACTAGCGAGGACAGGGTGTCCATTGAAGTGGACCTCAGCTCAGGGGTGCTGTCAAGCGTCCTGACGATCGGGTGTATGATACGTGAAGCGTAGTCTGTGAAGTCCAGGGACTCCGTCAGTCGATCGAGTGTTTCCAAGGCAACCCTGAGTCACAGAGACAAACAGAAAATGCTCGGTTTCAGTTAAATACGTTAAAGGCAGAGTAGCTCATATCCTGCGGCATAAAACTTTTAGAAGGACTAAGAAACAATTAAATCCTGATGGTTTTCACAAGTCACAGGATCTTTCACTAAAACCACATGAGCATGATCGGATGTGAAACTGACTTGCGGGCCTGCAGAGGAACGTCAGTGGCATCAAACAGTTTGACAATGGGAGGCAGCAACAAGTGGAGGTAGTCGTCCAGGTTTGCTCCAAACAGCTGGATGGCATTGAGCAGCTGGAAAGGACAGGACACACAGTTAAATCCCACACACACACAAGCAGTTTTAATGAGCTTGTTATGGCATAATGGTTTCCTTCAGGGACTAGTGGTGGGAAATCGGATCTAAAAAAAAATTCAAAATCTGTTTTTTTGTTGTTTTTTTGCTTCACAATTTTAATATTGATTTTTTTTTTTTTTTTTTTTTTTTTTTAAATTAAAAATAATCCACTGAACTTCTTATCATTTTTATTGATCTTTTTACTTGTATTCATTGGCATTATAGCAGCAGAATGATGGTCTGGCTACGGTGTTGTTTTTTCTAATTGAAATTTAGAAAAATGACAAGCAAAATAAGTTTTGTACATTTTTTTTTTATTTTTAGTCTACAAAAATCAGCAATAACAAAAAAATCGTGAGAATTGCAATTTAAATCAAATGGGTACCCAACAAATCGTAATCGAATCGGGACAAAAGCTTATCGTCACAGCTCTGTCAGGCACAATAAAAAGTAACGCTGGATGGACTTGTTATCTCGGCAAGATGAAGGCACACATGCTAGCGTGTGAACAACTGAGCAAATCAGTATCTTACAGGTAAATCACCACACTGCACAGCTCATTAAATAAAATACAAATTGCATGAAGAGGACAATTAGGGCCAATTTCAAAAACACAAAGCACTGGGGGGGAAATATGCTGGAATGTGAAAATACTTGATACCACTCAGCAAGTCACACACCCCCATGAAAGAAAATACTCTATAACAGGGTTGTATTGTTGTACCAATGATGTTGCTTTTTTTCTATTTTCTGTTTCATTTTAAATTCAGGGTTGTAGAAAACATGAACGTCGACACAAAATGTTATTATAATAATCATCCAGGAGTTTCACAAGTTAAATACATTTAAAACCGGGAAAGAAAAAAGTTATCACTGTTGTAAATCTCAAAAACAGAGAATAAATTTTCATCCTAATGCCATAATCTGAAAATCAATACCTTATAAATGTAGTGTCAAATGGTTTACTTATTGTAACCAAAAACATACCACGTGAAGCTCTGTTGTGTTAAAAAAAATAATAAAGTTACACATATTTTTGCAAAAACTGTTATGGTTAAGTGAGACTTCGCAATTCCTAACAACTCAAATGCTGACAAGTTTAATTAAAAAAAAATTGGTATCAAGGTTCCAAAATGCGAATTCTGCAATGACCAATACAACTAAACAGCCACGTAGTGGCAGTCTCAAAATAAAAAGTAGAAAAAAGAACCCTATGCTTATCCTCCATATTTACAGAAATGCATAAGTATTACATCATATTCTCCATTAAATATAGAATTAAAGAGTCGGATTTGAACCACTATATAGTATTCTCCGAACAACATGGCCTCTGACATTCAGGCGAGACTTGTTTGCAAGCAAAATTTTATCTGACCCCTTTTTAAAATGCAACCAGTGATGCTGGTTAGAAGCATTCAGAGTTTAACTTTAACTGTGGATTATTTTTGATAAAAGGTTTCAGAAGCATGTGAAGTGAGTGCTCCCATGCTAGGTGGACTAGTGCTGGTCTTAGAGAACGACGTATGATGCAGGCAACAAACTCGCTCTGGCCCCACAACACATACTGTGACCACTGCAGCCCCCATGCACCTCCAACGCATGTCTAAAGTGCATATGGCTAGACAGCAGGAAGCTGAGGTGAAAGTGTACAAGTAGTTATATGTGTGCACGTATGTGTGTGTGTGTGTGTGAGTGTGTGTGTGGTGGGGTATGCTAGACTGAACAGCTACTTGAAATGATAGAAGCATGTTTTTCTTTTCTTTTTTTCCCTTTTGGAACCAGAAGGTAACCCAATTCCCACTTTCCCCATTTCATGACCCTCATTTTGGGCTAAAGAGTAGGCTCCGGACCCAGATCCAGACCCAGAAGTTATAGTCTATCCAGATTGCGGGCTGCAGGATTATCTAAATCTGCAGACATGGAGACAAAACAGCATCAAAGCAGAGGGGACTAAATGACTTTACTCTTTATGATTCTGTCTTTGTGGTCTCTTCCCAAACTATGATTTAGGGTTTGAGGGAAAACTCTGACAACTGCTGGCAGCAGCTGCTGAAACCAGAGAGTGTGTTACTTACACATCTATGTTGTCTTTGAACTGATGTATTACAAGTGGATGGCTTAAACCTGAGTGCTCCTGATGGATACTGATGCCAACCACTAACAAAAAAAAAACAGTATCCCAATAAGTCAACTGTGGCCAGAGCTCCTGTGCTTTCTATAGAGGTGCTGAGTGATGAGAGTATTTTTTTAAACACTCGTCTTACTGGCAGCAGAAGCAAAGTGAATTTATTGACTAAAATCTGACATACGATCTTTTCAATCTGGTTACTGAGCTTTCCCCATGAGATTTATGACACATAAGATGTCCAATTATGTCAACACAGATCTCATATGTCAACCCGAACAGTGAACTCCGGCCTACAAAAATTCATTAAAAACACTTTATTTATTTATTTAAGGGTCGTGCAATAAAAAGACAAGTAAATCGCCCTTCAAATAACATCATTAAAAAAATAATTACTGAACTTTAAATATTCTCTAATTCAGCTACTTCATAGAAATGTAGACAAATGTTTAGTTTTTATAGTATTTGAACTTCACCTTGGCCTTTGCATGAGCTCTGAAAGCAAATCTAAATATGTTCTTTTCTGTGTCCTGTATATTTTGCACCATTTGTCAGGAAGTCAGGAAGCGTGGAAAGATTGCATGGACCTGCTTGTAGAGTCCATAAAATAACAAAGAGAGCCTTTGTTATGCAAACAATAATGAAATATGCTTGAGAAAATACCAGCAGTTTCCTATTAATGATGCTGATGCAATTATATATTTCATAAGCACAAACAAAGGCATTTGGGAAAGACTGAATAATTCTGATCTGT
Organism: Telmatherina bonti; assembly: GCF_933228915.1. NCBI lineage: Eukaryota > Metazoa > Chordata > Actinopteri > Atheriniformes > Telmatherinidae > Telmatherina > Telmatherina bonti. The sequence goes on along the minus strand of NC_136622.1, from coordinate 14,521,343 downwards.
GTCAAGATATAAAAATAAAAAAACTAAAATCCATAAAAAAAAGACCACGTCTGAATAACTGGTCATCTGTTAGGTATTATCTAGGTTTGTTGATGTCTAAATGAGAACAGGAAGATAAAGAGGACAGTTTAGATACAAGCTGCAGAACATTTAGTGGGTGATTCATGGTTCAGACACTTGTGATATTTGCAATCAGAAAACAGCATCTTTTGTAATTTCTGCTCAAACATGAAGCAAAAATTTAAAGAAAGTCTAATTAGGTTTACTTTTAAAGGTCATAGTATGTTTGAGGTTCATTCTGGCAATCAGCAGTCTGAATATCCCTACATTTTTGTGAGTAGTGTAAAATCTAGAAGAGAACGATGCTCAGTGTCTGCATAAGTCTTTCTGATAACAACGCTGCAATGAAAGAGAGATTACAGAGATCGTTTTATAAAGGATTCAATGTCAGTGCTTGCTTTGCACTCTGCCAGGCAAGCATTCGTGGCATATTAATCTCGTATTTTTATTTGTTAGGCTTCTCCTGAGAGCGATGAATGAACATTTAAAATGATTATGAACACAGTTTCAAATTCAGTTTTTTACTGTTGAATCTTGTAGTTACTTTTCTTGTTACTGAAAAAAACACCACTTAAGGCAATTTAAAAAGCCAGCATGATGCTTTAATCTTCTGAACTCACCTTGATGGTCACACTGCGACCAGTGCTGTTATCGTGCATGAAGACGCGGAGCATGTGTGGGATGAGCTGAGGCAGGTAGAGCTTGAACTCTCCACCCAGAGCCACCACAATCTGCTCAATCAGAAGGATGATGGTGTTCTGCATGGGGTTGTTCGGTGTCCAGTACTCCTAAAGGACAGATCATAATGTGTTGGTGTTCACTACCATCATTTCTAATGTGGCATTTCTTTTCTTTTATTTAAACATGGAAGAACTGATCTATTATGATTGCTACAGAAAAAGCATTCAAAACTCTGCTACATCAGACATCCAATGGATATTATAGTCAATAAGTGGGATATTCTATCATTTTAGATTTTACACCTGGTGATTCATGCAACTTTGTTACTTTTCTGTAGTAAAAAAAAAAAAAAAAAAAAAAAAAAAACATTGTTATGGTTACTGTTATTATTATTATGTATACTTTATTAATCCAAATTGGGAAATGCTCTCTGCATCTGTATTTGAGCTAAAAGCAGTGGACTGTCATGTCTACTGCGCATGTGGGTCTGTTAGGGGTTACGAGCCCTGCATCGTGGCACACAGTGGTTTTCCCTTTGATGCCAGTCCAGGGACTTAAACATGGATCGTCCAGTCCTAAGTCCACCTCTCTAAAACTTCCCCAATAACTGGTCTCTATAAAGAAAAGCATGAGCCAAATCCTTCCCAAATACATATACCATGACCTGCAATAAAAAACTAAAGTGAATAATTACTATGGAAACACGTACATTTGAAATATACTTATTCCCCAAACAGCTGTGACCTAAATCAACACTTGTCCAAGTTCCTGAGCATTATTTTTTTACGTTAAGGGGGTACATCCAAAACTCTATGCACAAAGCGCAACCTAATCTATGCTGCTACGCTATGGAGGCTGAGCTACTAAGTAGGTCTACAGAAATGTGTCAAAAATGTGTTTCCATCAATAAGCTCAGTGTGAGAGAAATGGCTTGGCAGAGTTCTCTCTGGAAATACGAAACTTTCAGCTGCCAGAAGCAGCAACAGAGCATCACAATACTAGATGGCATGGAATGGAGGCAATTTCCTGTCACCTGGAACACTCTGCGTTGCTTGTGTAGAAAATCTACTCAAAGCAACTGTGTACGTTAGAAATGACAGTCGTTACGGTGGAGGGAGTCAACTCACAAAATACGTCAATCAAGCAACAGGCTTCTGCTGTGAGATCTGGCTAAAGTGTTTCGTTAGTTACCAAAGGCCTGAAGCATCCCCCAACTTCCTGCCTCCTCAGCCTGTGGCAGCTGACTACAGAGCAGGAGAGAGTACATCCTGAATTGCTATACCAGCCCCCTCATCTGGATGCAGGAGCTGAACTGGAGCAAAAATGAATAGATTCTTTGTTTCACTTGCCATTTATTAACTCTTAGGGACTAAAGGAGCAGCGGTCTGCTGCTCCCAAGAACTTTCCATCAGGAGAGTTACCGTCATTGCAAAGGTTTCAGTAACAGTGTCACCCAGATTCGGGTAACAGTATAGTCATATTTGTGCTATGCTGTATGATTACGTGTTTGTGCAAGTGCAGGGACAATGGCTTTAACAGTTGCTCAGCATCATGTGATGAGGGTAAACGCAACAGGTCATAAGCAGTTTCTGCTGAATGACTTGGGAACAATGAGTGGAAACAAATGTAGCATTTACAAAGTGTCAGTCTAAACAATGATAGAAAGTAAATAGAACACTATCTTACTGTAGTTTACATCATTTCTCACCCTGTCAGGCACACAACCTCATCAGTAAGATTAACACCACCCATGTGCACCACTGTGTGACACAAGGCCCAGGCTTTATCCAGGGACTTTAACCTTATTACTTCTAATGAGGAGAGTAAAAAGTACAACTAAGTGCCAATAAGAGTTTGCAGCTGTTTGCCTCACTTGCAGGAAAATAAGACGGGATCGGGGAAGGAAGGAGATGACGGGTTACTCACTCTGATGAGGGTGAATATGTCATCCATGTAAGGGCGGATGTGAATCTTCACAAAGCACACCACCATTCCCATCTGCTGGAAGAGGAACTGGAGGACAACGCGGAGGAAGAGATGAGTATTAAACCTACTTAATGAGCAACTGGCATCATCAAGCCGAGCAATCAGATAACAAATCCAACACGCAGTCTCTCCCTTCCTAATCTGATTTCCTACCTACCTCGCGGATGCTGGCATCACACACACGGATGACGTTGAGGAAAGTCGGCATGACTTGAGGCAGGAACTGAACGCACTTCAGGCCCAGAGACTTAAAGATGAAGGTGACTGCCTGGACGACCATTGTATGGTGGTTGGAGAGTGAAGGGTCTCTCAGGATGCGCATCAGCGTGACAATTGCTACAGCGGGGTAAAACTCATCCAGGGGCAGGTTTCCCATGTTCACCAGCATTTCACTGGTGCTGTAGTCCGCTGGGAGAAAGAGGAAAAATAACTAAACTTAGTCCGATAATTTTAACTAAAACAGTTCTAGTATTAAAAAGCTGTAACAATATTCAAACTACAGCTCAAACATAAATGGATACCAATAAACAACAAAAGTTTGGTTAGAAATAAATAAATAAATTCAACTCCTGTACTTTTGATGAGTGCATCAAAAGTACAGGAGTTTATATTGTGACTATGAATCATCTCCAACTAAAACATTTGTTTGTTCAGATTTTGTCCTTTACTTCAACACGAATGGTCCATTAGGAATATGTTCTCTTTCCAACACAGCTCAAGATTAAAAACTAGCCTCTCCATCCCTGTAATAACAGTGATTTTCATTAATCAAATGGTCCTGAAACCGAAAGCGAAGAATTTAGGATCTGTAATTACTAAGACACATTAGAGAGGAAGAAGAGTTCTGTAGATTCATGAAATACTTTATTTATAATGGCTGATAACCAACTTCACCATAAAGGAAAATAAAGATGTATTCTAAAACCACCCTCTGTTACTGAAAAGTACAATTATTTACTGTATTAGCAAGCTTTGAAGCAGAGGAAGAAAACTGCAAATAGAGGGTTTTGCTGTCCAGAACAAAACATGTTTTATATTCATGGGAAAATGCCAGTTTTGCATTTTAGGATTTGGTCAGCTTTCTTTTCTTCTATTCTAAAATTATGATTTGTTATTAAGCTGGAAACCATCACTTTCACAAGTCAATACTCATTTCACAGTTTCACTGCCATTAAAGTTTGGTTTACTTCACAGTAAATTTGCTGCTTGTTTATTTTGATTCAACAGTTAATGTGATTTCATTTGCCAAACAGCTGGAAAAGACCTAACCAATTAATACAATCAGATTAATAACCACTTGAGTGACAGAAGGTACTGCTGCTAACAAATGCAGTTTCAATGTCCCAAAAACTTTTGCTGGCTGGAAAGAGCTAACAGGTCAGCTAGGATGCAAGACGGATGCCCAACTAGCTGTCAAAAGGGGGAGCATGACGGGGAAAAGATCTGCAATGTTTCTTTAAGAATGAGTCTCAGGAACATATCAGCACAAAAATATTGTTTATTTTTCTAAAATCCATTTTGTAAATACTTTGGTCAAATATTTGTTTCATTTGGCACAGAATTTGCATCAATACACAAGCTATGCTCTACAAAAGCACAGATTTACATCAAAATAAGAAAAAAAAACTTAGTTTGCATACATTAAAGTGGGTCTCCATCAGTAATGGAGGAAACTATGAGAAACAATTAGGATCTTGTGTCCGTTGATCATTCTCACTTATTTTCTGAAAAAACTAGTTGTAGTCATATTTTTGTGGGAGGAATTACAGGTGGTTTCTTCTTCTATTTATCTATACAGGGCGATTGACTTTTATAACACATCAGAGAAAACAGATGTGTGCTATTCAGCATTTTACTCTGCAGTACCGTTTCTAATCCCCACAGTCTCAAAAGACATAACTTCTTCGACTTAAATAGGTAACTTTACTGCTGGATCCTTACAGTCTGAAGATTGAAACGGTACAGATAAACGGCTATGATAGATGACTAAACATCTGTAACTTTGCAGTTCACAAACAGGCATCAGTGTAGCCAAGTGAGTCAGCACTGCAGCAGCAATTCAGCCTTTAAGTCATACAGGAAAAAAAAAAAGGAAGTTTCCCAGCCATATCGCTGAGGTAGTGTACCTGCTTTGCTAAATTTTATGACCCTCAGTGATTGGTTTAATCTGAAGTCAGGTAAGAAGCTGGACCTATCCAGTGTCCTCTCACATAACAAAGTACACTGTCAAAGATACTAGTGCTCCAGACGGTGACCCTGACAAACCCGCCAACAGATATACAACCTCCAGTTCTGGTCACAGTCCATTTAGATCAAGAACAAACTGGTAAAACCATTACTATACTGCCCAAGGTCACACATCACTGGCTCAGACGAGCAGCGGTCTGCTATCTCCATAGAAGCAACTGAGGCAGATGTACGTTTTCATCATTGTCTTCGGGAATTTTTAAGCTATCCAGGATGATGCAAAAGTTAAAAGCATGAAATTTCATGTCAAATCCTCCTGAATTATACGTAGGGTTTCTGGTGTTAGTCATAGCCAACAAAGAATAAATCCAAACACATGCTGTCATAAAATACAGTAAGTGTAATTTACAGGGCGAGCAGCTTTTCACTAAGAGTCTTTAAAAAGCAGCATCAGTTTCTCATCACTGCTAAACATAGTCCTGCTTCTTGGAGACTTGGCTATTTCTTATTAATAATATAAACCTTTAAAACTTGTTTATATTAAGAAAAAATATTTTTGTTTTAGGTTTAATATCAAATACACAAATAATCACTTTTCATACTTGGAAATGGCCACGTAAATCCCTGACACACTATGAAGAAACTGCATAAAAGTTGTCTGTAGTAGGTCACCTTAAAGCAAATGTTTGCAGTTTAAAAAGATCCCACTCCAACTGTGGCAGGAGTATTTCCATCTGAGGTGAGAGCTGCGTTCATGTCAAACAGAAGCCAGAAATTAAGACTCGGAAGAATGAAAGTTCACACAAATCCCAAACAATCAGAGAGGCCTGTTGACTTTCTAAATGTGGGATTAAGACTTTGATAAATGGAGCTTTGTTTTGGCCGAGTCGCCATTCCACTTCACGATCCTCAAATTTCAAATGAGCTGCAGATTTATAAAAAGTGCTGCAGCCAAACTGCAAGTAAATGTTTTTCATTGGCCAGATTTAAAGAACAGTATGGCTGAAGACTACAGCAGTGCAGAGTATGTCAACAGATTATACTTTGACCTAAAATACTTAAGTGTGACACAAATTATCAACAACTGCCTTACTGCAAATATATGAAATGATTATTTTGTATATTTAGTAATATATAATCAATAAGGTTTATATTCAACTCTATTTTCCCTCAACTCTACAATAATAGTTTGATTAAACTAATAGAAATTTTATATTTCTATGACTATTTCTATGTGATTTTTTTGGTTCAGCTCTGTCTATGGATTCTGTATATAAGTTAGCTGAAAATGTCACCACCAACTTATAAAGGCTAACACAGAACTATATCCTATCTGTTGTCATGGCTACCCAGGACCATAAGACTTTACCAGCACACTGGGGAAGTGTGGGTGAAGGGAGGGTGGAATCACGGCACTACAGATGGTCTTTTATCCTCTCCATCTCCCTTTTTTCTTACTTAATGCCACTTTGTTTAAATCTATTTCTATTTTTCAGCATTTATTTATATATTTATTTCTGCATTGTTACTGCATGTATGCTCCTGAGTCACCAAAAGCCCTTTGGGATCTAGAAAAAAAAAAGCATTTCTCATTGTACCTACCTATCCATAATATGACAATAAACTCAATCTTGAAATAAGAAAGAAAAGTGTTAACAGTAAAAGTGTTTCTCTGTCAAATCATATTTTGATATGTTCAGTTAGTCTAAGTCCTCCTAAAGCCAACACTACAAAAAAATCATACCAATATTAACCAGATAGACGCAGACACCGAAATCACAGCAACCCTGAAGTTTCCTATGAAACATCATGACAAATGTAAGATTTTCCAGCTGTTGTGCTAAGAAATTTGATATTGTGTTGAAATCAAGGAATGCAAATAAAAAGTTGGTCTGATCCACAATGTGGCTCGTGAAAAACTTTTCCGTTATTGGAAGCAGTGATCAGCCCTACCTGAGTCCTGACTAGACTTGGATTCCGACAGACTGACAGCAGAGGCGTCTCGTGACTGGTCGATCATGCCAATGTTCACCTTGTGCTTGTAGGGATCCAGAGCACCAAGAAGACCCAGAACGCGTATAGCCTGTTAGACACACGGGTGACAATCTTATGAACCGTTTCACTTTTTTTTTTCCCTCAAAGCCTCCATGAATCTGTCTAGCTTTATTTACCAACATTCTGAAAATTACCAAATTGCTTTGGCACATAAAATCAAATATTATTAACAAATATTTCAGAAATTTCAAGAATTTGAAATATTCAACTTATATTTTTTAAAGCATGCACAGTTTCCCTCCTGTATCTGAGATACCGAGAGAAACAACATATCTGTGCTGGACAACAAAAGTATGACAATTACCTCTTACATAATAACATAATAATTATATGGAAGAAGTTCAGCAAAATGCACATAGTTTCATATTGTGAAATCAACACGTCTAAACAGACTATCATCCATTTATGACAGATGTTATTTCTTCCCTTGTAAACTGTAAGCGTGAGGATGTCAGATGCAGATATTTATGCATACCTCTCTTCTAATACCCTGGTTTTGCTCCGTTTTAAGGAAGTTGAGCAGCACCTCCAGAAGGGAAGGGTACTTGCGGTAGGGCTCCACCACGTAGCCTGTACTGGCCACTTGCTGGCCCAGAGTCCATAGTGCCACCTGGAGGAAAGACAGGCATAGATTCACTTTAAACTGTGCAAATGCCTAAAAACAAGAGGACGATTATTAAATTTTATGCTCAGACCAAATTACTGGAACTTGACATGAATTTCTTTACGTACTTGACGTTTAGCCAATGAAGAGGAGTCTTGCAGCATGTCCATGATAATTGGAAAAAGCTCATCCATCCACTTCCTCATCTCCAGGCCACTCACCTGACAGATCAGGAACAGGAACACTCAGATCAACTAGTTCCTGCCAAAATAAACTTTCAAACCTGAAACGGGCTTGAGCAGGATTTTAGTACTGGCTGAATAAGTCTGGTGAGTTTTACTTACTTAAGTTAAGGACTGTGTAATAAAATTATATTCAAGGACTCTTATTTTAGTGCTCTTAATAATAGTAAACTCAACTAAATGCACAAAAAGACCACACAAATGACTACTTAGCACAGTTATAAGTTAATATAAACTTTCTATTTTTTGTGGAAAATGCCTTTGAAATCTTCAGTTTCACTGTGTGTCCCAGATTAAGGAGCATCCAGGACTTTACAAAATTTAGTTTACATTGAAGCTGATGTCTGGTATGAGCACTCCCTACAGTCTCTAGTGTTGTTTTTGTGTGCTGGATCCTTAACAGCAAAGCCTTTTCCTGCAATGAAGCAGTCTGCCTGAGCATTTCGCACATTCTGTCTGCCTGTATTTAACTGTGCTTTATGCAATCCTCTCTGGAACCACATAACCTACTAGACAGAAGCACAGCAAGGTAGACATCCATGAAGGAAGCAACACCCTACACTTTCTACATCAAATCAAGACATGCTCTGATTGTTTGCATTAAATCTGGTACAGCAGCAGGCACAAATCACTTCCTCCAGGGATAAAATCTGCTGAGACTCACTCACTTTGATTGAGCTGTAGATGTAAAATATGCAGAAAATACAAGCTGGTAAAATCTCAAAATGGTCCAAATGATCAAATATACTTACCTGAGCCAACTCTCCAATTGTTGCAAGGACACTAATTACCACTCCAGGGTTGGGATCTGGGTCTTTAAGTTTCAAGATGAGAGCCTGCGAAAAAAAAAAAATTCAGAATTCCATTTTTATCTCAAAAATAGCTGTTAATGGTTATAAAATGAGGTTACAAATGGTTTAGCTCGATTAATTTATTGTAATTCTATTGGATCCATAAGCAGTTGCATACTCACACACACAACAGAAAACTTGCAGAATTTTACCTTTAGGATGGGTTCCATATATGGCCGTATGAGGCGGGGGGCATTGGAGACAAGGTGACCGAGCATACGGGCACTTTGCTCTTTGTTCCTTCCAACACCACTGTGCTCCAGCTCTGTTAGGATCTGTACCAACAGAAAACACTAACTGGTCATTTTAAGCCAAAACATCATGGTGCACATTTTAGTGTTAAAGTGCAAAAATAAGAAACTTTCACTTTGTATTCAACATGGATATTTGGTTCTTTGCTTCCCTCTAGAGGTATTCAGAGGAAACGGCAGATCAGATAACAGAAAATGTGTATATTAACAGTATCTTGTTGTTGTTGTTGTTATGTCTGTTTTGTGAAACATGTTAATTAATAAATAAAATGAAAATCTTTTATACAGATGTTTATTATTTTAATCACTTATTTTAATTTAACCAAATGAAGAGTTTTAGTAAGTGCTTTGTTATGTTAATTTTAACAAATGAAACAAATACTTTCTCATGATGTCAGCTGTTACGTTCATATCAAGGTTTTTTTTATGTTGTTATTTTATCATGTAAAAATATAAAAAGATAAAACTAACCCATCAACACAATTATAGAGACACTTTAGTACCGCAAGCCTCAAGTCTTCTGTCTCTAGAAAATTTTTCTTTTACATCCTTTTTGCTGGATTATTCAGTCGCATGTCATGAAAAAGAGTCTGCATTTAGGCTGTACACAAAATGATCAAAACAATCCAAAAACCTTTTTTAACTTTGATAAAAAGTGATTAATATATACTTGTGTAAACTGATAGAAAAAAATTGAACTGAACTAAATCTATTCTTAAATAAATCTGTAGATCAGGCATCTTATTAGACTTAGCAGTTTTTTCCAGGCACACATAATGGGGAGGACGCCCCAACTATCGGGGTTAGGTATCGTTGGGTTACTTACCATAAACCCTGTTTTTTGAGGTGATTCAAAATGGGATGAAACGCACATGACGCCTCGGTGATTCCCATAGTGGAACACTGAGCAAATTTTTAAAAAGAACTTAAATATTATGTAAAAATACACTTAGATACTTAATAAAAAAGCTTAGGTTACACTTGAATTTTTTTTTTTTTTTTTTTTTTTTTTTAAGAAATCTAAACAATAATCTAATAAAGTAGATCCAGAATTGCATGGTAGTGTGTAAACTGAAGTAAAATTATAAGCAGTTGCAGAGCAGAAGTTCCCCATCTAGCTTTAAGAGTTTCTGGGCATGTAGGTGTGTAGATGGAAAGGCTGAGCAGAACAATTAAACAACTTCCCTCCAACAGGATAAAAACACATTAGACCTTCCAGCACAGTAAATTATTGAAAGCAAGCCATCTGTTGTGCTTCTCCTACCTGGATTAACATCTTGCGAAGGAACGGCATGACAAAGGCAGGGTTCATGCTGCTGAGGCGTCCAATTGTGCAGATGGCCAGCTCTCTGATCTCAAAAACCTCATCATTCAGTGCAACAAACAGAGCCTGCAAGTTCTCAGCCTGAGCGAGATGTGCATCGAATCGCTCATCCAGAGATGCCAACACACAGTATCGAATATCTGGATCTATGAAGAAACAATGACGGGAAAAATCAAATCAAATATTTGGACCATCCGAGCATTACACATATTCTAGATGTAAATTTGTAATCTGGACTTTGCAGATGTAAAGTTGTGCATTATGGTTCTTGAAATGTGTCAATCCACAGAGTGCAACCATCTTCCTATCCCTTTCATGTGTTACCTGGATCAGTAATGCCAACAACCAGTAGCTTGCTGAGCACATCTGCAACCACCTGCACAGCAGTCTGGCTGACAACATGGCCACTGATCAGGTGAATGGAGGGTGTAAGGAGGCGTGAGCAGGTCCGGGCCGCCTCCATCCGGATTTCCTTGTGCTCGCTGTTAAGGAAGTGGTCAGCACAGTGGCGCACAAACTGGGTTAGCGAGTGTCCTGGAAACAAAAACAGTCAAGTTAAGAGCAGCAACAGGATTTCCTCTTTGGATGGGCCATAGAAATTTTGGGTGGGCTCTAACTGAGCAAGTTAATAACAATAATATAAATGCATTTAAAACAAATAAACAAACATACAATAATAATATTGATATAAATGTAATGCAGTAATAATCAGACACAAATGACACTGAAATGTGTAACATTTTTCCATTCAGTGGTTTGTGAAGACTGTGGGCAGAGGAAGAGGGGGTGTTTGGTAACATTTGGAACGCATTGTACTGTTCATACACTGATAAAATCAGTCAGAACAGCTCATTCTTTAAAGACACAGTACTGAACTTTTGCCATTTTCCCCGTTACGCACCCCTGTCAGCAGCTAACTCAGCATCCATTTTGCACCTGACCTGTCCGCTCTCTCCAGCCACTAAAAGACAATCTTATGATGACTCTTGTTTTGTCCCTTTCTCTCTTTTATTCTTCTTGCCTAATCAGTAACGTTGAAAATTCAAAACAGCCAGTGTGTTTTCTAGCGTGAACCAAAACTCTGCTGTGATGTCACGCAGCGTCCTGGATGAAAAATGTGTATAGAGCGGTTTCTCAGTCTCAGGACGCTGCTGGGCAGCAGCTCCAGAAACGCACATGATGGCTCACTGTGTCGTCAAACAAGTCTGGAACGCGGGGTTTTAATGTCAGAAAGTTACATGGAGTCTTTAGAGAGAAAACCAAAACTGAAAATGAATCTGAAAAGTACATTTTAGATTCACCTCCTATATTGTCCACATTTTAGTCAAGGCTGGCTGTATTTTCCCTCTCGCATTAGCCAGAGTGAGCCAGGCATGGAGCTACTGCTGCCTGTTTTTATTTTCAGCACCAGAGAAGACAGGCTCAGCTGTACATGATGCCGTTAGTACAACGATCCCTGATGGAAGACTTGTTCACTGCATGTGTTCATCACATCAACAGGAGTTAAGTTTCTCTTCTAAATACAGAAATCTCTGACTCCATCGCATTAATATGGAAAAGCTTTCCTGCATCATTTGAACTTTGTCAAATCATGGAGGCTTATATCACAGGTGGCTTTCAGCAGAGTGGCAGCTGACTTCATCACTGTTACATACTCCACAAGAAGCTTTGTCTGCAATGAGGCAGGGATCACTGCGAGGGCGATGTCTGTGCTTTCCTGTGTAATGAAGCCGGTTATTTCATATTTAACGAGAAACTTTGTCGGCGGCAGGTCGGGCTGTGCTCGCAGCTGGGTCCCTGTCTTTCATGTTGTAAAAGGTTTAGTACTTTCTCACCAACTTGATCAGCTGTATTATTAAAACAAATCTGTTTAACTTGCATCAGAAAAAATGCAGAAACGACACCTGTCCGCTTCATGCCTTTCTGCGTTAACCACGCCCACCTTAAATGCCCGACCAATCACACAATACTTCTTGGAGCCCTAAAGAAAAAAGCTCAACCAGCCCAATGGGTCCAGAACTGTCTTCAACCATGACCATGAGAACAAATGACATCATTTTCTTCTTGGGGCTTTGAGAACAAGAGAAAAGTTCTTCTTTCTAGCAGAGTTCGCAGCAGGCTTAAGCTGGCAGTCTGTTAGTTTGTGTATATAGCTCACCAGCCATCCTAACCCCTAATTCTGGTAGATTTTCCCAGTGAGGTAGTAACTATGCTTAACTCATAAAGAGTTTTCTCAAGCAGGTTAGTATGTGTCTAAACTGCATATCTACTTGAAGTCTCTTAGGGTGGGTTTATTAAGCAAATGATTGGGCATATGCCTGTTAGCCCCACCCATAATGCTGCATGTGGTGCCAATTCAGGCAGAAATCACGGAACAGCTACTTTTATAGCATGACTTCTACGCAGTTTTGAAGGTTCTTACCTTCAAACTCAAAGCTTCCCAAAGTGCGCAGGGCCAGTGTGATGCTGCCGACGTCGCTGGCCTCTGGAATGTTAGTGAGGCTTGGCGAGGCCAGCTGGTGGGCGAGGCCTTTGGGCATGCCGGGATGTCGAAGTGGCTTGTGCATCAACACCAGCGACAGCATCTTCAGCAGACCATCCTGGATGTCTTTTTTCAGCTGGGGGATTTGACGGCTCAGATCATACAACACCGCTGTAAGTGCAGGGCTACAGAGAAACGTACAAACGTTATAGAAATATCAAAGATAATGTTTTTCCAAAGTTTAGGATTAGTGTATAAAAGGTCCATAATAAAAATGAGGAGACAAAAAAAAAAAAAAAAAAAAAAAAAGCCCTGTTTGTCCTACCTGAGGCCCACTGCCAGCATTGGCTCCAGCAGCTCTTTGATGTCAGGCTGGATGCTGGGACCCATGGCTCGAGAAAGCATGCTGATACAGGTGAACACTGTGGCATCCACCTGCATCGTCTTCTGCCTCCTGCACACATGACAGACCAGGAAGGGACACTCATATAAGTTGATTTGTTTTTTAGCAATTTAAAAAAAAAAAAAAAAAAAAAAAAAAAAAAAAAGTGATTAAAAGAGAACTTTTACTCACAAAACATTTTAACAATATCAACATTTTAAGATAACTTAATAAAATGCAGACTGTAGAAAAATGTCTAATAACAGTTAAAATAAAGTATTTCAATATCTGAAAATAATTGTAAGTAATATATAAAACATAAACAATAGAATGTTCTCAGTTACTGACTTGTGGGCAAAGTCTTTGGGTGGCAGAGCAGCCTTGATTATCTCAAGGATCTTTGAAAGGTAGGGTTGAATATCTGCCCTGACAGCTACAACTAATAAACCCAAAGCCTGGAAAGCGGCCGTCCTCTCCTTCTCCTTTTTCAGGCAGCCCAGCAGGTATCCCATAGTGTCAGATAAGTACTGGTCTACAAGGTGAAACCACAGAACATACTGTTACCCTTACAGGAATTACAGAACAACGCAAATGATTCAAATCAATCAGCAAAACTGAATATTTTCATAAAATGGTGAACAATTTCCCCACAGTCACATTGATGATGGCATGTACAGAGCTGAAAACCTGATTCAGCTGAACTGTGGATTCAGCTGAACATCAAATAGTCCCACCTGTGAAGGTGTGTGGCTGGAAGGCAGCTAAACGTGGGAGCAAGTTGAGGATGGTCATCTGAATAAGAGGGTTTTTACTTGTCCTGTATTTCAGCACCCAGCGACACACCTGGCAAGACAAAGCACACATAAAAACAACTGGAGTGAACTATGTAGTCTGGTGAGTAAAAACAACACTGGTCTTATGTTGACAACACTACGCAGCATCGTAGGAGTGAAGGGTTTTTTTCTAAAAAAAAATGGGAAATCAGAGCTGTAGCTGCTTTACTGCCATTCTAAAACAAACAGCAGGAATAATTAAATACTTAAAATTTTTGTTTCATTCAGACTTTGTCATCAGGTTTACATGTAAAAGTCACGGAATTATAGATTTGCTTCACAGCTTCCTCAAATTATCCAAGTGGAGGGCAAAAAAAAAAAAAAAAAAATCATTTCAACTGGTAAATTAAATGTTTTTGATGAAAACAAACCCATAATGATCTAATTAATCAGATGAGAGAAACATCACATTGGTAAAGTTGAAGTCATGATCGCTAAAATTTATATTAATATTCAACATCTGTTTGACCACTTTCATGACTACCAAAGTAAATAAATAAATAGATGCAAGACAAATTTATGACAACATATATATTTTTAGAGTAAAATGAAAAACTATTGCATCTTTTCATTTGTGCTCAGATCTTTCTTCCTCCAAAAAAAAAAAAAAAAAAGAAGGGGAGGCGGGGGGGTGGCGGTTAGGGTTAGGAGGGTTAGGATCCTCACATTTTGTTGTCAGCAACACACAATCCAACAGGATATACACTCATCAGCCGGTTTATGAGGCACATCTCTTAGTTGCACAACACAAGTAGCTAATCAGCCAATCATATGACAGCAACTCAATGCATTTAGGCTGGTTGAGATGGTCAATATAACCAGCTAAAGTTCAAACTAAGTTGCAGAATTTATTTATTTATTTATTTATTTATTTAGGGCATTTCAAATGTACTCCAAAGCAACTACAAAAGCCTGGTAAACAAAAAAAGGTGCAGGCTGAAGCCATAGCTTCTTACATCCACGTCATTTTACAGACTAAACATGTCAAACGGCCAAAATAGGTTCCAACAGTACTTATACCTCACTTTTGTATTCTGTATCACCATTGTTTTTTTTCTTTTGCTTACATCATGAAGGACACAATCTCAATTCCTCATCACGTGTACTCCCCTGGGTAACAGATTTACATATTTTCTTTTACAATGGAAAAGGGATTTAAGTGACTTTGAACACGGCATGGCTGCTGGAGCCAGAAGGGCTTGTTCGAGTTTTCAGAAACTAAGATTTTAACGTCGAACCATCCCAGCAGCAGAAGACTACACAACAGGCCTCCCCCTGTCAGCTGTAAACAGACAACTGTGCTTTCCTTTTCCAAAAGCCTCGCTAAAACCAGACAACAGAGGACTGGAAAAACATCGCCTGGTCTGATGAGTGGCAGCTGAAATTGGGACAGGTGGGGTCAGAATTTGGTGTAAACGACATGAAAGCATAGATTGATCTTGCCTTGCAGCAACGCTTCAGACTAGTGCTGGTGCTGTAATGGTTTGGGGGACATTTTCTTGAAGCACTTTGGGCCCACTAGCACCAACATAGCATCATTTAAACACCACAGCCTACCTGAGAACAATTACTGGCTACTTCCAGCACCATTTCACAAAGCTCAAATCATCTCAAACTAGTTTCTTCTAAATGACAAAGACTTCTGTGGACTCCAGTACCCTCCAGAGTCACCAGATCCCAAGCCAGTACAGTACAGTTGGGATGTAGTGGAACAGGAGATTCCTATCATGGACATGAAGCAACTATGTGAAGCTATCATGCCAATATGGACCAAAGAATTAAGGCAGGTGTGCCAGCAATGTGCACCTGATAACATGCCCAATGAGCATATTCCTCATTGAAAAAGAAGCATCACTGCTATGAGATCTACCTGGTCAAATCTCTCCTCCATCAGCTCACGGCAGTATCGACTCTCCACCAGAGAGTTCTTGGCAGGCACCGGTGTGGCTCCAAAGCTGAGGAAGCCTTGAGGTGTGTTGTAGCCCAGCAAGCCCAGAAGGGCGTTTGACTGCTGCGGCTGCACCGACTGAAAGCTGGTAAACGGTGTAATATGACGTGGCTTGGTTCCAAACCCCATAAGTTCCTTGCAGTATTTATCATGGACCAGCTGCTGCTGCGTGATCTCCTCCATCTCCTCCCGCATACGCTGCAGAGACGCAACATGGGGAGAAGACTGTTAAGCTTCCTGATGTGGGAACGGGTACGCAGTGAAATCCAAACTTACCTCTCCCTCCATGCTGCTAATGCGAACCAACTCATTCAGGATCAGAAGAGCACCGTGGACCCGGTCGTCACGATTCATTCCTTTCTCTTTTGCCAGAGTCTCATCGAAGCCTTTTTCTGCCTCCTCAAAGGTTTGCTATTTCAGAAAGAAAACACTTATGTCACCTAAAAACATACTTTCCCCCCCTTAGCAAGTACATTATACACAGAGGATCCTTGTGAAGAAGCATCGGATTCACCAGTGTACATCAGAAGGCTTACTTTGTACCACTGTGGTTTCTGCATTTCTTTGGTCTCTCTCTGTGTGGTGAGGATGAGACAGGCTCGAAGAGCAGACACGGCGCCTTCTCGGATAGCTTGCTTTTGATCCCATACCGCGTAAAAGATGTTGTCAAAGAAGGGTTGCACTTGCTGAAAAAAGAAGGTGGGAGCGCTCACAGCCAGCTCTCTCAACACTAACACCTGCAGAGGCAAAAAAAAAAAAGAAAGAGAGACAAAACTCGCATTAGGTTTTCCTTTATAAAAAGTGAAAGTTTATATATTCTCAACAACAGAGCAGCAGTGAATTTATTTAAAATGCTTTAAAATCAACTGGAAATAAAAATCATATTCACAGCTGTACCTTACAATAACTGGTTTCAAACCTTTTCTTCAAACCCCATTTTTTACTGTATCAGTATTGTACTTATTATCATCATTATTACATTATCACCATTCTGCTTTAAAATGACTAATATGTGACACCTTGTCTCATTTAACATATTGGATCAATCACTTTGTCAATTCGTCTTACTTTTAAATCAACCTTTCACCAGCTTGCATCCACAGACGGAGCTATGTACAAACACTCAACTCTTGATTTGAATACACATACAACCACCTTACATGTATTACTACTGCTAGATAAATCTGGTTCCTGGTTGCCAGCAGGGACTATATTAGCAAAACATAATTGGATTGTTTCCTTAGGCTTCTGCATTAAATGCTAGACCTTTTCTTAAAGGGAAAATGTTGTTTAGAAAGAGGTAAAATGCCTGATTTTCATTAGAAGATTTATTAAACATTTTTGTCAAAGCACGCCTGGCAAGTATATTATCTCATTTTTCAGCTTAACCTTTACATTTTTACAATCTCTGCTGAAAGTCTCCAGTTTAACTACTTTATAAACATCAACAGAATTAAAAGTTTAGTTTCTCAGAAAGATCAGGAGAAACTCATCCATGCATTCATCTCCAGTAGACTGGATTACTGTACTGGTCTTTTAACAGGACTTCCTAAAAAGAGCATTAAACATCAGCAGCTCATCCAGATGCTGCTGCTAAAGCTAAGAGGTCTGAACACATCACACCAGATTTAAAATCTTTACACTGGCTTCCAGTCTGGTTTACCGGATAGACTTTAAAACCCTGATGATTGTTTACAATCCCAGAATGGTTTAGGACCAGAATACATCTGTGATATGTTCAGAGAATATAAACCAAGCAGAGCTCTTAGATCCAAAGACTCGGGTCAACTAGTCCAGACCAGAGTCCAGACTAAACACGGAGAAGCAGCATTTAGCTGTTATGCTGCAAACATGTGGAATAAACTGCCGGTGGAGATTAAACTCTCACCAAACGTAGAAACATTTAAATCCAGGTTAAAAACAATTCTTTTCTCATGCACCTCTGGATGAAATCTGCACAGCAACTTTTAAATGATCTTGTTTCTCATTATTTTAATATATGATTTTATTTTGATTTTGCAGTGGTTAGCACTGTGGCCTCACAGCAAGAAGGTCACTGGTTCAATCCTTGGCTGGGGAGGGGTTTGGTCAGTGGCCTTTCTGTGTGGAGTTTGCATGTTCTCCCCGTGTCTGCGTGGGTTCTCTCCGGGTACTCCGGCTTCCTCCCACCATCCAAAGACATGCATGTTAGATTAATTGGTTACTCTAAATTGCCCCTAGGAATGAGTGTGAGCGTGAGTGGTTGTTCGTCTCTCTGTGTGGCCCTGCGATGGACTGGCGAGCTGTCCAGGGTGTACCCTGCCTGTCGCCCAAAGCCAGCTGGGATAGGCTCCAGCTTCCCCGCGACCCTGAATTGGATTAAGCGGTTTAGAAAATGACATGAAATATTTGTTTTGTCTTTTGTGCTTTGCACACCATCTGTAATGTTTTTCATGTGTCATGTAAAGCACTTTGAACTGTCTTGTACATGACAGGAGCTATACAAATAAACTTGCCTTGCTTGGATTACAGCAGATTCACTGTTGCAGTCTTTCCATAAGCTTCTACAATCTCACAAGACTTATTTCCACCAAGTGTTGTTCTAATTTTTCAACATTATCTTGCACTTATGATGGGAGAGTCCGACAACTGCACAAACTCTTCTCCACCACATCCCAAAGATTCTCCATGGGGTTCAGATCTGGACTCTGATCTCTCACTCTTTCACAATATGAGCCCAATGAGTACTGGCATCTTGAAGTATGCCTGTACCATCAGGGAAAAAAGCCAAAGATTGAATAAATCAGTCATTCAGTATATTCATGATCTGAACTTAGACCTGACCAACTGCACCAACCTCGGATTATATACTTCTACTTATGTCACTACAAGTCGAGATGATCCCATCAGTCTGGATCAGGGTAAATCTGGACTCATCAGACCACATGATCTTCTTCTATTGGTCCGGAGTTCTACCTTAATGCCTTGGGAGTACTTAATTAAATTTTTGTTGTTTGTGCCATCTCCTTGGATGATTTCTCTAACTGAAGCATGCCAATGATTTGACCCTTCTTAAACAGACTAACATCTTTTCCACAATTATGAGATATGCTTTTCAACATGGTTGTTTAAGACATGAGACAATATTAAATTGTGTATGTTGGGGTTAAATAACTGGTTAACAGCTGAAATATAATCTCCCATGCAGTCTGAAGATCGTAAACCATGTACAATGTAGTAATATCAATAGGTACAGTACACTATATGAACATATGCAATCTAAAAATGGTGCAAACAGAATAATGGGACCACAACAGGTTAACATCTTTAACAAACCAACTAAGTGTCTGAAAAGCAGGAGAAACACCGCATCAAGGTCACTTAGTAGTTACAGCTCAATTACTAGCCTTTTTGTCTTTATCACAAACTTGTCACCTCCAACATAAATTAAACGTTGCTCTTGATAAACTAAATGAAAAAAAGTTACTGAATATATGATCCAGAAACATTTTCTTATCTCCAAAGTACACTGTAAAAACTGGTACGTTTTGTGTATTGTTGAAATATTTCAGCTATATGGGGTAAATGTGGGCAAGGTACTAATACTTCCTTTGTCTAAAAATGCACACTATCACAGGTAAACAAAATAAATCCAGTACTAGTCATTACTTAACAACAATGAATATTTTTTTCCAGTAAGTGGTTGTCTAACAAGAATGCAAATGTTTAACTAAAAATACTTATGCAATGGAATGAGGCAATCCTAGAAGAAACTGTTATTTACCCTCATATCTATCACAAAGTGTTGGTATTTAAACAACAAACACCACAGTCCCTGCCTGTGGGCCACTGACTTACTGCTGCATGGCGTCTGCCTTCATTTCTGTCTGCTCCAAGCCACTCCAGAGCTCTCTTGACCTCAAACTCCACATACTCAGCAGTAAAGGTGTCTCCAGCCATGGATAGATGCCCCATGGCTTTTGAAGCCATTTCCATGACCACTGAGTCGCTAGAAGGCAGCAGGTTGCGGAGGTAGTTGGCAAATCGGCTGATCCTGGTAGCATTGCCCCCTTCAACTCCAATTAGACTCACTGGATGGGGAAAAAAAAGGCATAACAAAATGTTAATATTTCACACAAACAAAGTGCATTCAGTAAAGCATAGTTTTAATTTATTATCAGTGAGGGCAAAAGCAAATGTCCAGCTTACCAATAGCAAGAATGCCTCCTTTCTTCTCATTCACATCAGAACTGGATACCAGCTCAAATATGTGGTGGTTTAGCTCATCGTAGAATGTAGTGGCTTCATCTTGGCTTAACTGAAGACGAATAACAACATGATATAGTGCAAACACAAATGATCATGAAAAAATAGTTATTTTACATGTTACACTCTGAAGACATGTGGCTGCTGGTCCTACAGATCATGTAGGCAACATTTACTGATTAGAATACTTTTGTAATACATTTATAGTAAGTGTATTTGTGCCTTTACCTCTCTTAGCTCTGTAGTCACATAGTGCTGCAGATCTTTGGCAGACTTTGCTCTTGTGTCTTCATTTCTGCTCTTCAGCCCACTGACAAACTGTTGGAGCACAGTGGCTGTTCCTGATATGATCACCATGGCCTAATCTCTGATGATACAATAACACTAGATCAACGCACACAAACATATTATATGGGAATTTGTATAAGAAAATTGTATGGTAAAAACGAGCATATTTACAAAGAGAATCTTTGTGAGGAGTTGGGAATATGACAACACCCCAGCTCAATGTTTACAACTAGATAGCTAGCTCGCTCGCTAGCTAGCTAGCTAACTTGTCTGACTGCAGAGTCAAACTAATTGCATACTAATTGCTGGTTAATTATGAAAATACTAAACAAAGACAATACTATTAAAATATTGCACTAATTTCTTAAATCAACACTGAACAACTTACAAATCTAGGCATTGTCAGTCAGGGCGACTTCGCCTCACGAATCATGCTTGTTTTGTTTAGCTAATGTTAGCTAGCGCTAACCTTGAGCTATATCATTTAGCATACAGCTATTAAAGTAACATTTTGGAATCACTTACGTGTTTAGATTAATATGTCGAACCCTTAAGTATACTCGATTCATGCAGAATATCTCTCATTTTACGAACACCTGGCTATTAGAGTGCTAGGGTGGCTAGCTGAGGTAAGTTGGACGTTCTCCAGAAGAGCCTCCACAGGAAACGTCACAAACGCTCAGTTGCGCAGACTGCGCAGCCACGTGCGCAGCTCGCACGTTCTTTAAATCAGAATTAAGTAGTAATATTAAAGTAATATTAAGTAGTACTATTAAAATAAGCGCCAAAAATGAGGAAATTTGTGTTTGGTAGAATTCTGTTTGTAACAGTTCTTATTTGTATTCTTACAAAACATTGTTTATTTCCCATTTAGATGTCTGTAAAGGAAAATATATGGCTTAATAAACAGCAGAGTGGAGTATGTGATTGTATGGGTGGGAAAATCGAATCGAAAAATCCAAGATGGGGGGGGGGGTGTTTCACCATTTTAAAGTAGATTTTTTTGTTAACAAAAATAGATTTTTGTTTTCCTTCTTGGGCATTATAGCAGCAGGATGATGGTCTGGCTACTGGGTTGTTTTTTCCTAATTGAAATCAAGAGAAATGACGTGGGAAAAAAGTTTTAGTTTTAGTTTGAGAATACCAATTTAAATCGAATCGGCACCCAAAGATTCAGAATCGAATCGGGACAAAAGCATATGGTCACATCCCTGGTGGATTGCACCCATAAAAACTTGCCACCTCTTTTCTGTCAGTACCAACCAGCTTATTCTGCTGTTGACTCTAGTTTGGTGTATTTTAATGGAATGGACAGTGAAAGTCTGAATAAACAAGTTATATCCTTTTACTAACAGGTCTCGCCAGCACATAAAATAAATCAGCCTGGCCACTCCTTCACGTGTGGTTGTGTTGGTCACTCTGGCACAAACAGCATGCTCCAAGTTGAGTTTAGTATTGCTGTCAAGCTATTCCATCCTCTCCACTCCCAAATTCTGAGAGGAGTCTCTAAAAAGCATAACTCTGTAGGGGTAAGTTTTGGCATCTTGGATGACTGGGTTCAGTGCCAGACTGTGGAGATAAGGCATTTCTACTGGTTACAGAAAACTTGTTTCCATATCTCTGGGATGAGATTCCCTCCCTTGATGACAGGCCTTGTTTTTTCAGCAAGCAAAATGCCACCCCACAACATCACACTCTGACCCTACCATCCAGCTGCTGTGGGCAGAATCTTGACTAATGTGTTAACAGAAAGTTCCTCCTAAGATTACAGTTCCAGTACACATCTAGCTGCTAATCAGGCACCTGGCCACTATTCTGCTATTGACTAATGACAAAAGTCAATAGCACAATTACCTGTTTGGTACTGGCAGAAGCACATGAGTATAACCAGCATACACAACTCTGTTGTTTATCGTCTGAATCCATTTTCCTTCCGAACGTGAATTCATTTTAAAGAGACATAAACTGTTTTTTTAACTGAATAATATTTATTACAGCATTGTTTCAACAAAGAAATAATCAACCAAACAATTTTTTGTGCTTGGTTGATTTTTTTAATATGATTTTCATGTGATTATGAGACTGTAATGAATGCACACATCACCTATCCATTCAAAAGAAAATGTACTTTTTTAAGGTTTAATATTTCTACACTGAACAACGAAAGGTGCCACAACAATTGGAAAGGTTTGCAAAATGTAACTAGAAAAGTACTGGAGAGCACAAACCTCCGCCAAGCACAATATTAAAGACTCCTTTAGAAAATTCCTGGATCCAAACAGTGATGCTGATCAACGCCAAATTAAATTAGTTCTTCCTTTTCAAACTTCCAATAACCCCAAAAATATTTCATGAAAGTCTGTTCATAACTTTTTGAGTGATCTTGAACACAAACAAACAGATAACTGGACAAACAAACATTTTAATGAATACAGTCACTTTTAAATAAAATATGTTAAGCTCTGTAACAGGTTAAAGATAGAGTAAGATAAATATTAAATACATATTAATATATGTTTCATTATATTGGGTTGATCCATGTTTACCACTATAATCTGTTGCTTTTTCTGAAGATAATTCAGCAGTCACATTGTTTTGTGATTCCTTACCCGAATTCAGAATACACTTGGCGTCTGACTCATAAATTATTTATTATTCACATACAATATTTAACTTCTACAGACACGTGCAGAAAAGCTTTTATTTGTCTTTAATATTATTTTTCTATCATTTCATTCATAAAGTTCATTAATTATTTATTTAATCTATTATAGGAGTATTTATCAACTAATATATTGTCACATTTATATAATAGAAATATTCTGTAAAAATTTACTAGTATAATTTTCTTGTCCTTTATCGGAAGTAAATTTGGTAATTACTTGTACATGTTCTTCAGGGAGTGGCAGTGTGTTGGGTGACTCTCCTAATGTCCATTGAGGTGGCAAAATGGCAAACATACCATCCTCACTCAGGAATATACTTGAAAACAACCTTTAAATATGTGTCTACTCTGGACATAACACATCAGAGAGCTATAAGGGAGGCTAGCATGTGTTGGTTTAATGATAATGTAACTTTGTTGTGGCTCTCCGGCTACTGAAAACTGGAAAAGATCTCAACTAGAACCATCATAGAACTGGTTCTAGTACAAACCTTGAACCAGCATTGGAACTGCTTTGGTGAAAGACGAATATAAGTTGCTGTAAATGATGATTAAATATTTTATTATTCTTGCTTGGTATAAAACTTCAGCTTCTCGACAGTTCTTGGCTCCTTTTCTTAACATTCATCAGTCACTTCTTAGGTATGCATGTTTAATTGCTTGAGTGTCAAGCACATGGCTGCAAACAAGTACATGTATATATTTAAACATGGTAAAACAACTTTTCGAAGTTCAAACCAAGCATGAGAATGGGAATGAAGGGAAATTTTGTCAGAAAAGGTGGTGTAGTGATTAGCTCTGCGGTCTTACAGCAAGAAGGTTGCTGGTTCTAGGGTTTACAGAGAGTGGTCTGAAAAGAGAAAATATCCACAGAGCAGCAATTGTTCGGGCAAATATCCTTTTTTGATGCCTGAGATCAGAAGAGAATGGGCATACTGGTTGGAGATGATAGAAAGGCATCATTAACATAGATCACCATTGGTTACAACCAAGATAAGCAGAATATTATCTGTGAACACACAGCACATCCAGCTTTGAGGCAGATGAGCTACACCCAGGTGCTCGTCCGGTTAACTAAGAACAGGAAAAGGACACAGACAGACAAAAATTGGACATTTGAAAATTGGAAAACATTCTAGATGACAGAGTCAGAATTTGGCAGAAACTACATGCTTGTATCAATTATTCAGGCTGATGCTGCTAGTGTAATGATGTGGGGGATATTTCCTTGCTGCAATATGGCCCCTTAGTGTCAAATAATCATGATTTAAATATGCAGTTTACCTAAGTGTTGTTGTTGTCCATGTTCATGAGTTTATTGTACACCAACGGCCTCCATAGTCATTAGCTCTAAATACATTTGAGCATCTTGTGGATGTTGGGGATGGATGTGCAGATGACAAGTCTGCAGCAAGTGTGCAATGACATGATGTAATTAAGGACTAAAATGTCTGAGGAATGTTTTCTCCACCTTGCTGAATTTACCACGGAGAATTAAGGCAGTTCTGATAAAAAAGCAGGTCCAACCCTGTAACAGCAATAAGTCCCTGATAGAGTAGACAGTGAGTGTGTTTGTTTTTAGGTTGTATTTGTAGGTGCAGAATATAAGTGTGTTCACTGATAATGGTTTTCAGAAATGCCTGAATGACTTTTTGCAGCGATTTTAACGTTGCACCTCAAAATTGTTTTTGTCTTCATACTGCATCCTGTAGATTGCTGTCTGTCCTTTTTCCTTTGCCAATTTTCTTTGCTGAATTTTATGTTATTCTTTGCTATTTCACATTAAAAAAATAACACAACTACCTGTAGGTTTTTCTCACCCAGTCTTATATGGATAGTCTCACTGATAATGTCTTTATTTTATGTTGCTGGCCTGAAGACATTTGTGTGGCCAGCCCACTAGGCTTACATACTAATATTCACTAATCACAACAGCAGCTGCACTCAAAATGTCATTTTTGATCTGGACACTGTCTTTTGTCTAAGTTTCCATGCATTTTCTATAAAACTCAACAAACCATACACTTCCTTTTAAAATAGCCAGCTCAACATCTCCTCATCAGTCATCCAGAAAAAATCAGGCTTTTAAAATTAAATTTTCCCAAACAGCAGAGTTAAGACATTATGATATAAAGGACGATGAAACAAAAAAAAAAAAAAAAAAGTATTCATCCTCAACAACCCTCAAGTTACACAGAAGACATAATCGATCTTCTCCTGAGATGTTTTCACAACATTCCACTTGCATTGTGATTTTATTATTTCTTTTTTTTAATTGTTATGTCCAAACTTTTATGTCATTTGTTGCTTCACTGAAACATCTCTATTTGTTATGTGCACCCCAAGCTGTGGAGGGACATTTTAGCCTCCAGGGGGAGACATTATCCAGGTGTCCAAGCAAAAGGAAAACACCTAACTAGATGTAGGCAACAGCGTTTCTCACCAGATCTGAGGTATAGAGCCTATAGGAGGTTCATCAGGAGGTTTCAGGAGATTCAACTGTCTATATAGCAAGTCCAAGCACCCTGCTAAACTCTTAAGATCTCAACAAACTTCAGGGCAAAAAATGCATCAATGGAATGTGTTTTAACTGTGAGTACATAGAAATCTAACGCATTATAATATACAATATATATAAAAAATGATAGCTCTAAGAAGCGAGCATGTGTGTGAGGGATAATGAGAGGTATAAGCATATTCTCATCAAATATAAAGTATCTCTACTTCTATTAAAGTATTTTTGTTTTTACAAAAGAATGCAAACTTATGCTTTGGTTATCATCTCTGTATTTTAGCAACCGTTGATTAAGTTACATAAAGTCAATTCATTAAATTCATTGCTCAGTCTGGTATGCCTGGCAGTTTGTGCAAAACACAGCAGCATCTGTTTTGGTGAATAAAAGGCACACACACACACACACACACACACACACACACACACACACACACACACATAAACATATAAATGCGTCCTATAATTTATACTGCTGGGTGTTTACATGCTTGTGTGTGTGGTTTTGCAGAGAGATGACAATTAAAAAGAGAGCTATCAGCTGAAGCTCTTTACATGGAGAGTAAAGAGAGGATCGGACAGATAGGTGGAGGGAAACAAAATATTACAACACTGGAAGGGGAATAGATCTGAGCCATTGCACCCAAGGGCCTCTCCCCCTCTCTCAGGCCTGGCCAAACCGGACATATTTCACTGATGAGACACTCACTCACTCAACAAGACTCACCTTACTCTGAGAAAGGTGCTTTCACTGAAGAGTTTGTGTGTCTGTGAAATAGAAAAAAGAAAAGGGAAGCGCACTTTGGGATGGTGTAACACACGCGCAGCTGTTTGAAGCACCACAAATTCATGCTTGCACAGTGGCTCCTGTCCTAACAAGCAGCAGGCCTCTGCTAAGTGACACGCAGGATGTTCAGCACACTTTCATCTGTCTGAAGCTTTGATTCCTCTGCCACCACTCATGGTTATTTCCTGCTTCGTCCCTTCCCTCTGCCCTGTTCTTTTCTTTTTTAAATACTTAAATTCACTCAGAAGCAAGAGAGAGTGGGGTGGTAGCAATGGCAAACTTGCTACTGCACTTGCTTTTCCGCCCACCTTACTCATTTCCATCAGTCCAGCAATAAATCCTTCCTACTGTTATACTTCCCTATGCCTGTTGTGTATTTTATGACTTATCCTCCTCCATCTTTTCTTGTTCTACACGCTCCCTCCTCTCAGTCATCTACAGGTTCTACAGGGATTGTTGTGGAGCAGAAGGAGGGATTTGCTGTGACTCACAGATTCCTGGGTGAGGATTCACAAGGTAACATCTGGTTCTGGATGCTGCAGGCGGCTCTCATCCCCATCCTGGCAGCAGCCCAGAACTACATCCTGGTCTGAGTGCATCTGCCCACCTGCTTGGGCAACACATCTGCGTTCAGTATGGCACATCTACTGGGGAACAATGCTGACAATAAGGGATAGAGATGTCTGTTTATTCATTTTAACAGATTTCACTAAGATTTTAATGCATCCTTTAGGATGGATAGCTTGGGAAGAACAGAAGTCAAGCAAACACTGTGACAACAGCAGTCAATGCTCAGTCTTTGAGGACTGGAAGATAACAACGGCATCAGTGATCTTGATAATTTTTTAATGACTTTACAGTCATTTTTTTATATACTCCACATGAATAAAAAGTTATATTACCTAAAATCTGTTGTGCCATTAGATTAAAATGATTTGGCTACAAAGGTGGATTGCTGTACTGATGGAAAAGTGCAAGGTGGTTCAGAGACAGCGAGTCGGGCATTAAGCTAATGTAACCTGACAAGCATTTTACATCGAACAGAGTCTGCAAAAGAGCAACCTGTGATGATGCTGCACTTTCTTGCCACAGTGCTTAGCTTGTCTTCTGGCACTTTGCTCAGCTCCCTGTCTTCAGAAAGGACAGCTACACACGCATACATTAATCCACAAAGTTAAAGTTTTGAATAAGTTTATTTCTGTAAGTAAGACCCATTGAAAAATGCTGTAAATATTACTTTGCAGAGGAATTTTGAGTCGCTTCTGGACATGAAGGTTATAGTTGATAGAATTACTGTGCATCAAAAAGTAATCAGGGAGTATAAGACTGATTGCTGGTGCTGGGCTCAAAATATCATTAGCGTTTGTTATTCTTCTTCTTCTACTCAGCCCATCTTCCTCCCATTTGAAATTGTTTTCTTGGAGTGAGATGAAATATGTCAAACAGCGGGAACATAGTGCATTAAAAATGAACTGAAGTAGCCTATTTTACATCAAAATAGTCCTATTACACGTCCAGCAGCTTAAGTAGTGAACAGGCAGAGAATACAAAATCAGCTCAACGGTGGTGACTCAGGTTTTGATCTTGTCTTTCATCTGCACTGGCGCAGTTGTGGGCATTCACAGTGGACTCATTTCCTAATGGACTCTTGTTAGCGGCTGCCAAAAAAAAGTACACCGAGAGTGAATGAGCGGTCTCTATTAGACAAAATGGCCATCTGTAAATTGTGACCACTCTGCATAAATGAGCAGGAGGAAGCAGGAGCAGATGGATGGAGAAGTATCGTAACAAAGTGATGGAAGCAGACTTGCTATCTTTCATTGCTTGTCAATATGGTCAGTAAACAAATCACAGCTGTTTTTACACGTAATAATTTGCACTAACTCAAGCTGGCATGTTAGATCTGAGTAGGGCTTTTGGTAGCCCTCAATTTGGGATTTCCTTTTTTTTCTTTTCTATTTTTTTATTGAAGGATTTCACACCCTGCCATCACACTTAACTGTGTGGTAGATGCACTGTGGATGGAGCATTTAATAAATGCCTTATATTTGTGTGGGGACATTACAGACCAGTGCAGTCATCATGTGTGAAACGAAGGGACTTTATCTGACCTCCTATCTGTAATTAGGCATAGTTGGCCTACATGGTGTTCCTCGCTGACACTTCATTATCTTGTCTGCACTCGATCTTATCTACGGCAGTCCAATGAGATAAGAGAGATTCTAATAATGGTTTCAAAAACACAACAAGGACCTTTAGGCTATCTTTGGAAAGATATAGCCTGTTAGGGAATCAGAGAAAGAGGAAAAATAGGTAGAAATTTTGTCTGAACATTAGACAAGCAACAGGAAACCTTTCAGTTTTAGAGAAAGCAAGCTAAGCTGCAGACATGTTGGCAAAAACAGAAAGCTTGAGCTATAAAAATAAAACTAAATGGGAGGGTTTCAACAGGGCATTGAACTATCTGACATTCCAGTTACATACACAGGGATAAAACCAGGTGTGAATCCACATCTCCTGTTAAGACTTGACGCCACAAAGCAGAGGGCCATCTGGCAAACTGTCAGAGCTAAACACAGTCTGTTTGCTGCAGCTCTTCTCTTTCCACTGCCTTCTACTTACTTAGGGAAAGTGGATCTGCACTTATATAAATATAATATGGCTTTGGATAACACCTAATTTCCTCCCTAACTTCACATCAAACTGCTCTGTAAGGGAATCCAGACAGGCTACAGCTGTCATACAGACATGAGTTACACTATAGGTGAGTTTCAGCAAATCTTGCTGAACACTTACTGGATCAGTTACTAATATGTACCATAAGCAGCTGAATACAGCTAATATGCAGCGGATAAGTCCAGCTAACAATGCACAATGCCTAAATGGATATGTTTTAAATTGTACTCCGCTCTTTTTTAGCAAACCAATCAACATTGGTTAAGCCCAATCTTCCAGTTGAGGTAATAGCTCTAAAATAGGTTTGAAATGAGCAGAAATACAAACTAAAAGGAGTTATTTTCTCATGGAAATGCGCTGGGCTGGATAAGTATTTTATATGCAGCACTTCAAGAAATCCCTGCAGTTTTGCAGACAAGTCAGCTCATTTAAATGTGTGCATGTGTGACAAGAACAATCAGCCCAGAGGTGAAAAAAATCTGACAAATATCTCTTGCTGAAAGTATGTTAATTAGAAATACAGACTCAAATTTATTCAGATCACATTTTCATTGTTCCATACTTGGAAACTGTGGCAAGTTTCAGGCATATTCTGTTTAGCTTCTTACACACTAAAACACTGCATAATCACAGAACGGAACAAGCCACGATGTTAAAATATCCTTTTCATTTTTATTTCAGTAAAACTCACGATGTATTCCTACACTTTAGATTATCATAACTAAATGTGTCATTTAATTCCATTGTTCACATTCTAGATGTGGTTTTACCCGTATGTTCAGCATCATAAGCATGAAAATGATTATGAAATCATTAACCAGTGAAAATTTTCTGATGAAATGTACTCCTGTAACACAAAAAGTAAAGGAATTTGTGTTTGGCTGGTATATCTTAGACAGGCGGCTGAAATGAGTTTCCTCCGCAGGGTGGCCGGGTTCTCCCTTTGAGATAGGGTGAGGAGCTCGGTCATCCGGGAGGAGCTCAGAGTAGAGCCTCTGCTCATCCGCATCGAGAGGAACCAGTTGAGGTGGCTCGGGCATCTGGTCAGGATGCCTCCTGAACCTCCCTGGTGAGGTGTTCCAGGCACGTCCCTCTGGGAGGAGACCCCGGGGAAGACCCAGGACACGCTGGAGGGATAATATCTCTCGGCTGGCCTGAGAACGCCTCGGGATCCCCCCCGCAGAGTTGGCAAATGTGGCTGGGGAGAGAGAAGTCTGGGCTTCCCTGCTTAGGCTGCTGCCCCAGCGATCCGACCCCGGATAAGCGGCATGAAGATGAAGATGAAGATGGGTTATCTTATATAGTTATTAGGCTGCACGGTGGCACAGTGGTTAGCACTGTAGCCTCACAGCAAGAGGGTCACTGGTTCAATCCTTGGCTGTGGAGGGGTTTGGTCAGTGGCCTTTCTGTGTGGAGTCTGCATGTTCTTCCCGTGTATGCGTGGGTTCTCTCCGGGTATTCCCAGCCAAAGCCAGCTGCAAAAGGCTCCAGCTTCCCCACAACCCTGAATTGGATTAAGCGGTTCAGAAAATGAATGAATGAGTTATTAAACTTGATAGACTCCTTTTACACTGAGGTATTTCTTGTCAGGATGGTGCATCTGTGAACTGAGCCACACAGTTAAAGAAGTGGGTCGCATCCCCGAAATATGTGTCAAAATCCTCTGCAGTATTCTCTTGTTGGTATTGACTCTAGTTTTAAATTGCTTGGTGGATTAGGTTGTTGCACTCTCCAGTAATGATGTAAATCCACACATCTGTCATTTTTACACTCTTCATTTTAGCCACAGCAGCTTGGCTTCTCCTCTTCATGCTGGTCACAGTTTCCTGTGGGATGGCATCCTATTCCTAAACCAGACGGGGTTGATTTGGTCGCCGTAGCACCAACAACATCTGTTCATTTGTTGAGTGGAGTTCTGGACTCACTGCAAGCAATGCAGTCCTCTCCACTCACAGGCTTTGTAAGTCCCCTGCAGTGATCCGGGCTCTGTGGGGGACAGAGTTGTCATCCTGGAGGATGGAGTAAGGTCCCAGATTTTAGAGATGTAACATCCAGAATCTCATTCCTATTTGTCAGTCTATTATTTATGGGGACAAGGTCAGTTATAAATCTGTGACTGGAACACGCATGTCAGCACATCTCAAAACAAGAGAAAATTGCAAAACTTTTGGCACATTTAACAGTAGCTCAATTAGCATCAACACAATCCTGTCAAGTTACACCTCATTGTACTGGTGACTAATGATGTTTGATGCAACACCAGCTGCTATTGTCATGGTAAAGAGATAACTGACCAAACACACATTTCCTTTTTCTGCCATGCAACATTCATAGAACCAGGTTTATTGATCTTCATTTGATTCAACAACTTTTTCTGCTTCCTTGTACTGAATAGCCCGTTTTCACTCTGACCATTGTGATATATTTGGGGGGAAAATCCTGCTTATTTTTTTTAAATAGCTTCAAGATTTATGTGAGTTCCTTGTTTCATGCAAACACAGTGACCGGATGAAGGACACCAGGTCAACAGTTGTCATTACTTATTGAATTGGAACCTTTGAAGAGTTTTGGATCCACAGAAATAAAATAAGACACCAGTTGTGGTTAACTGGAAACAGCCGGTCCTTGCTTATGGTTCACAGATGTGTCTTATCTGTTTTCATAAAACTCACATTAAAAAGTCTCCATATGCATTCATGCATGCATACAACAGATAAAATGCCCTGTGTTTCACGCTATAAGCACATCCTCAGATGAGTGCATGTCTTCAGACAGGTTTTAAGAGACTGCAGAGAGAGGGCAGGCCAGGCTGCAGGAAACTGGACACCCCGTCGGTAACCTGACGCAGATAGATGCCGGGCAGCTGAGGCTCAGTCCACTGTTCTCATGCTGATACCTGATAAAGAGGTGTGGGCCTGTCTTCTAGAAAAACAAAAGTGCTGCAACAGCCTCGTTTGATAACACTGGAATGTCTCTGTGTTTCTGTGTGACAAGTATGAGTGCACGGCACTTTGGGAAATGTTACGTGGGATTGTGGCAGTTTGGATTTTACAGGAAAAAAGTGAAACATGACTTGGTAAAGCAGGACATGAACAGACAATGAAGGATTTTGAAACAGAACAAGACTGAATGCCAAGAAACAGAATGACTTGAGCAGGGGTGGTGCATTATTTATGTGGCACACACTGTAAGATATCAATTACACGAACGGAGCACAAGCCAAAAGGTTGGATTAGCTTTCAGTACTGTGCTGCACTGTGATTCTCTGATTGACCGTGATGCAGTAATACACATGGGTGCAGCAATGCAGCTGCTTCTCAGTGAATTGCATCCCACTGGATAGCATTCAAATTAGCTGCTTATGCTGCATCTCGGGTTTCACGTCTGTCTTTCCAGTGACACACGCCTGAATACAGGGTCGACTTTTTCCAGCTGCTGCACTCCCTCTGTGTAAGCATCTCTGCAGACAAAAAGCTGTTGCAAAATTAACAAGGAAAAAACCTGCTATGATGTCTTTTAAGGCCAAGTCATGAATTTCTTTTATTTATATTAGTCATATAATAAATATATACATTAATATTATTTTTAAATCTTACAAGGAAAGTAATGCACTCAAACATTTCTGTTCATCATTGTGGTATCGGCCAGTTAATCATCCGGATGGAATCAAGCCTGATGTCTCAGCTTACAACTCTTCTTTATCTCCTGTTGTAATTCCAACTGTCTTTGCTTTGAGTCACACATATTTGCTATGAAATATTTTCTTTCAGTCAAATCCTTGCTAAGGCTTGTTTACTTTTGTGATCCTTTTGGCTGAAATATTTCTGGGAGGAGAATTGCCAAGAGATAGCTGCACAGAGGGCTTTGTGGGATGCACTGGTAAGTTTCACATTATGAAAGATGTTCCAGTAATTGTGGTTTGTGTCCACAGGGAGAGATTGACTACAACAGTTGCTGGGGATTTCTTCCTCTTCTTCCTCTTTTAAACTCCACATTGGATGTAAAAGTTTACGATAACAAACGTTTAACGTGAGAAATTTTGCTGTTTTAGAGAAAAGAAAATGGGCCAATCACATGACATCGTTTGCAGAGTTGCAAACTCACTAAACCAGTTAAAGATTTGAGATGGAAATCCTTTCTTGTACTTATTTGATCATTTTATCTGCTCGCATTAAGCTGCTTTAATATGTACCAACCGACCTCCATCAAAAAAGTTGTGCTTTGTGCAGTTTGCATTTGAGGTTAGTGTGTCTCTGACAGATATGGTCTTGTAGCAAAAAGACAAAAATCAAAGCTGAATGTTGCACCTAAACACTTAAGTTGGGCTTTAACAGAAGTGGAAAAGACCCAAGTTCATTCATTCATTCATTTTCCGAACCGCTTATTCCAATTCAGGGTCGCGGGGAAGCTGGAGCCTATCCCAGCTGGCTTTGGGCGACAGGCAGGGTACACCCTGGACAGCTCGCCAGTCCATCAATGAAGACCCAAGTTGTGTTCACTAATGCAACTGCATAATACCACAGATGGGATCTTTTGAAGTGCGTGCTGATAATAAGCCTGCTGGTCCTTCACCTCTTGAACCTGGAGGATGC
Source organism: Telmatherina bonti (assembly GCF_933228915.1). Classification (NCBI taxonomy): domain Eukaryota; kingdom Metazoa; phylum Chordata; class Actinopteri; order Atheriniformes; family Telmatherinidae; genus Telmatherina; species Telmatherina bonti. Next base: position 14,487,692 of record NC_136622.1, on the reverse strand, counting down.
ACTCTTCATGACTTCCAGAGAAGATTTCAAAGTTTGATTCATCAGACCAGGGATCCCCAACCCTGCTCCTCGAGGACCGGTGTCCTGCAGGTTTTCCAGGTGCTCCTGCTGCAACATACCTGACTCAGACTCAGAAAAGTTCTGAACATGTCTGCTAAATACACACTGATTTGAATCAGGTGTGTTGCAGCGGCGACAACTTGGAAAACCTGCAAACCACAAGGCACTTCCACTTTCCTGCATCCAGCTGTGACGAGCTCAGCTCAAGACAAGACATCATCACTGAAGAAACTGAAGGTATGAAGGCAAAGTTGAGATTTTCAGAAAAACTTTTACAGAACAGGTCTTATAGGTGATTTGGTATTAATATATTTTTTACGTTCCCCCCCCCTTCTTGAGTATGTGCCACTAGAGGGCACTAGACCAGCTCAAAATTGACTAATTTTCTTTTAAAAAAAACTGGCCATGAAAGTTATGTTCTAGTTATCCATTTATTTAGCTAAATGTTTAAATTGCATTTTAACCTGTTTACTTAAAACTTGAAGCAAAGTAAACCTAGATTTCAGCCACAAATTACAGCCCAGATTCCAGTCCAACATCAACACGTGCAAAGAATCATTTATCATACATAATTACCTGCAGATCAGATGTTTTTGCATTTCCTTTCCTGTTCCAAGTAGTCATTACTGCTAATAAACTAAGCTAAATCCAGTGCAAAGGCCAATGAAAATGCTGTTCAAGACCACAAAGTCTGCCTTTTTCCTCTGAGTGGAGTAGCTCCAGGTTTTAATTACACCTTATGTCATCAGTTGAATTTGGAAATTATTTGTTTGAACAACATTGACTCATATATATACCTGAACAAATGAATATGAAAAGGAATGAAAGAGTGTTTCCTTCTCTATACCACACAAAGTTGCACAAAAGTGCAGACAAACCTCATTTACCATTTAAGAGACATGTCGGGTTTATTTGGGTTAACTCAGCTGTCCCCACTGAAACCTATTTGAACAAATTTCTGCAAATACCCTCTCAAGCAACTGTGCATAACCAAGCCTGTCATTTTCCCAGGAATAGAAGGGTAGTTAAAATTACAGCTTTTGAGGAGTGGAAATTTACGCACTGTCTGCTCTTTAAAGAAGAACTGCAACAAAATAGCCATATGGTTGCATTTATAGATTTAAACATGGGAGGTTTTGAGACGTAAGGGGAATCTTTAATGACACATGACAGAGATTGAGTCTGGAAAGTTGAGGCACCAATGGCGTCTTGCATTGTTTGTTCCCAGAAGTCACTTTTCATTATCTACAGAAATGTTTGTCAAAGAGCCCCAAAGTAAACATAAAAGATCTTGCAGCCACTGTGATGAATTCAGCACCAGCAGCATTATGACAAACCCGTCACCTGTCCAGTGACAGCCGGGTTTAAGCTTCAACCGTGAAGCATCCTGAATGGGACGACACTGGCACGGAGAGTGTAAAATATTGATGAACGGATGAAAGGCTTTGAATGGTGTAATGGAATCTCTTGTAAAAACCTGAGGAGACTTTCAGACAGAAAGTCCAAACTTTGACAGCATGATGGGACGGGAAATTCTTTTACTGTTCCATGAAATGTCCTATAAAGTTGCCTATTGACAGTTCATCAGACATGGAAACCTAATCATTCTCTGAGAGTGATCTTTCTGTTGGGTCTCCATCAACTCCAGAGGAAATTTGTGGCTCTTCAGCTGATGAGTGCCTCACTCTTTTCATCGCCAGCATGATCTTATGCCATCTGTGCGTCATGGAGAACTGTTAAGTGCTGGAAAAAGAGGGACAATTTTCCAGGGGGATGAAACCAAGTTTCTCACTTTGAATCAAATTTTCAAAACACTTCTGAAAGAAGAGCAACATGCCGTGATCATAGCTGGACTAAATGAATGTGAGGCGTCTCTTCTCAATGAAAATGAGCTGAAAGGCTTCAGACAAGTAAAAGAAAAGTTCATTTGTCTGGTCTGAATGAAACTAATGCGGGTACAGATCCTTCCACGGTGGGCAAAGAAGATGCCACAACCTAAGTGCAGGTTGTGAGGACAGGAGAGAGAGGGGGGTTACTGGTGAGGACCAGAGGTAAAGACACTGTCTGTCCGACTGGGGGCGGCGTTGGACAGTCACCTTCTTCCACAGGCATCCCATCGTGCAGCCCTGCAGCCGCCCCCACCATCATCACCCACCTCATCCTCACTTGTGGGATCAGCAATTCAGATTGCATGCAAATCCTGGAGCGTCACTGTGGATGCGTGCGTGTGTGTGTGCGTGAGAGAGAAAGAGAGGGGGAGAAAAGAGAGGTGTAGTTGCATTCCTGAAGAGAGAGATCCCTGCCCCTTCCTCCTTCTTCCTCCCAGTTCCTCTCCTCCCTCCTGGTCTCCCAGCCGGCGGCGGCAGAGAGGGATTTTGAAGCCGGGCTGCAGATGCGAGGAGCTGGGCTGCAGGGTGAAAAGAGACATCGGTTAATCGCTGGCAAGTTGCGGAGAGGAGGCTCTGCGCGCCACTTTAAACGAGCTCCAGAGACTTTGGAGTTTGCGCCTTGACGCTCCGAGTTGAATCTGAGAGAAAAAAAGTTTAGTTTCTGGGTTTCATCCGTGCGTGCTGGGGTCATGAGCTCCCAACGGACACTCCAGGCCGGCCGGAGGACGGCTTGGCTCCTGGCGGGGCTGCTCGTGGCTCTGGGGCAGCTTTGCGCCGCAAGTTGCCCGGAGAAAGACTTGGAGGACAGGGAAGAAGAAGCCAACATAGTTTTGACCGGAACAGTGGATGAAATAATAAACATGGACCCGGTGCACAACACCTATTCCTGCAAGGTGAGTGTTTTCATGTGCTTTTCTCCAACGGGTTGCGTGAAGTATCCGCAGTGGCGGCGCAAACACACACCTGCTAACAGCGTCTGTGGACTTTTAAAACTCAACATTTCCCCCTCATGCAGCTGATGGAGGCCATTTAAGTCGACTTTTTTTTTTTTTTTTTTTTAGTGAACAGCTTTCCTGAGAAACAATTCCTAAACTCATTCATCCTGAAGCATTTGGCAGCAGTTTCATGGACGCTGACAGGGAATCTTCTTTGCTTCAGAAATGCAGAGATGTTTTTTTTTTTCTTTTTTTTTTTTTCATTTCCACTTTCCAATTACACAGCTATAAGGCAGGCCTAACCGACCATGTAATCATCCCAAACATGCTGCAGCAGGAAACTGGTCCCTCACTGGCCCCCTGACTGGATGTCTAGTCATAAAGGTTGGAAATATGCAACTTGTCATTTGTCACAGGCCGCAGGGATAATATTCTCAGCTTTGATTTATTTTGACAAATGGCACAATTTGCATCCCAAATCTGGGATTTGTGACTTATGGTGGTGTTAAAGGTGTCCATGGTGGATGTAAAATGTTTAAAAAGCTTATTTTAAGTGGCACAGTAACAAACTTTAAAACAAAGCATTCATTTATTTGAACTAATTATAAAAAACCCTGCCCCCATCCCATCCTTTAATCTAACTTATTAAAGATGTGTGGTCAGGCCTTATGCTGTCATTAACATTACATGCAGCCTCCAAACTCTCCCAAGAATCAAATAATCAAACCTTCACGTTTTCCCTAATATGGATGTTTTACACCCAGGAAACGGCCTTCTTCCACTCTGGCCATTCATTGTGAAACTTAACTTTTGCACCAGGCAGACTTGTGGTAGGCCACTCTATAATCTGTGAAAAATAAACAAGTTTTGTTTGGTCAGCTCCCTCGCTGGTCTTTTCCTCTGCGCCCACTTGCTTCCCGTTTCCCGGTGAATGAATGGAGCAGATTAGAGGCACGCAGCTCTCATTCCAGACACAGAAAGCACCACTAAATGCTGAAATGAGACAAGACAGCTAATATGTATCGGAAGGAGTGAGCTTTACCATGACGATGCATAAACCTGCCTTTGCCTCGTTGCAGTTCACAGTTGCGGATGTTGTGTCACAGCTTTAGCAGTTGCTGCACAATAACTATCTGGAGAGAATGGGGTGAGCTTATTTAGGCTGAAAGAATCTGCTATGAATCAGATTTAGACAGTTTTCAATGTGTCATCGCAAAAAAGATGAAGCTGTCTTTATAGCAAAGAGCTTGAAAGAGGCACAAAGTCACTAAAATACCCCTTAATGATGCGATGCGTGGTCAGAATGCTAAAACTTCTCTTTGGTTGTTTTCCCTAAAGGTCAGAGTGTGGCGTTATTTGAAAGGAAAGTCCAACATCAACAGTGAAATCCTCCTAGATGGAGGCAACAAGGTGATGATCGGTGGGTTTGGAAACCCCGGCATCTGTGACAACCAGGTTGCCACGGGCGATACCCGCATATTTTTCCTCAATCCTGCTTCGGAGTCCATGGGGCCAGAGCACAAGAACGAACTCATGCTCAACTCGAGTCTGATGAGGATTACCCTGCGCAACCTAGAGGATGTGGAGCACTGTGTGGAAGGTGAGTTTGTGTGCGACTGGGAAAAGGGGGCGTTCTGTACGTCCTGCGTGGAGAAGAAGAAATACTACGAGTGTCAACAATCTGAACAGAGAAGTCTTGAAATAATGGTTGTTTTTTATAATCACTCTGCTGTGACATTTTTGTGTGGTGCTCATTAGAGGATCAATGCTGTCATTTGATGAGTTAAAGTAATTGTAAGTCACCTGAAGCAGCCGTGGTTTCATGCATGGGTGGGTTGTAAAATGACTCAGCCTCAGGGTCGCTGCGTTGAAGTCACCCCCGGACTTTATGAAACAAGAACACCTGAGTCACTTCAGAAGCTTTGTTGCCATGGCATTGCTGCCTTGAAATAGGTGTGACTTATAAACAAGCCAGGGACAGGGGTTGAGCAGTGAAGGGATGTTTCTCGACCTTTGCACCTTGTAGTCGGGCCCGTTTATTAAGTCAAAAGTTAAGCTCTTTCACACTTCAAAACGCATGCAGGATAGCGTGGTAGCTTTAGCGGGCAGCAATGACTCACTCACAGGCTCATTTAACTTTGTTGGAAAAGAAATAAAAACTGTTTATAACATGAGGAAAAATAGTTTTTAATAAGTCTGTTGCTCTGTAGATCACAAATTCATCATAAAATGAGTTCATTTGACACCATTACTCTTCTAAGCCCCTTTCTCCTGGGTGAAAAAGAATTTGTCAGTGTTTATAAGGTGAACCATGTAGCCGTGTCTAATAAATCTTGATGCCTAACTGTGACTGTGCAGGTGTAGCAGCCTGTGCCCCCATCCCAGTGAGCAGTAAGCTCGCTGCTGTCTAACTTTTACTGGTGCTTGACAATGTTGGCAGCTGCACAAAGTTTGAATCTCACACTTAAAGCGGCCCGTAGCGAAGAGAGCGAGGGGTTTTCTGGGGCAATCACTGCTTCAGAGCGAAATTCTGGGTGCTTTCTTCTCAACTGTTCTGGGTGGCGGGATGTTCCAATGGATGGAGCTTGTTTGCAGTGTTAAGTTGCATTTGGCACACACATAAAACTTCTTCTGTTTGTCTGTCCTGGCACGAAACACTGCTCTGCTAACCTTTCTATTCAGCCCCATTTTCTTGCTCCTGGACTCCTGTTGGAACGAGGGGAGTTTCTTGGCTCTGCTAAACAACCCCCCCCCCCTCCCCTTTTATGTTATATTTGAAGAGGGTTTACTTTGCATAATCTGATTTTCTCATATTGCCTTTGCTGGTGGAGGAGTAGCGGTAAGGAAATACTTGGAGTCATAAGGCAGAAGTTAAAAGACTCGTGTTTGAAAACGTTTCACCTTTTCCCCCACAAATGTTCCCACGCGCCGAGGATCCAGTTTGTAATATCTGAAGGCAACTGTCATGTCCGGTCCCGTCATGAAATCTTTGTTTTGTTTTTCGGGAGTGAAAACGGTCCCGCTAATTAGCTTGGATGCCTTCATCCAGAGGAGTATGAGCTTTGAGGCTTGTTCAGGGAAAGCGGTTTAATTAAGAGAGTCAAGTCAGATCCCATCCGTTCCATGCAACCACTAACCCTGGAGACTGTGGGATGTGAGCGCAGCAGGGCAAGACTCTACCTGCCGCAGTGCTCACTTCACCCTCCTCTGCTTGCTCCTCATTCTTGACATTTTCGATAGCTAGGATAGACTCAGGAATGCCTGGCAGAGTGCTAGGTTGGGGAGGTGCATTGTCTGAGGTGGAAGAAAAAAGGCTTTGTGTGAGCTCCTTGCCACCAAAAGAGAGAGGCATGAGCATAAGAGAAAATAAGATGAGTGATGGAGAATGAAGGTTTTTTTTTTTTTTTTTTTTAAGTACGTGTGAGGACATGGATCGGGAGGGATGTTGTGTTTGCTGTGGCATATTTGTTAGAGTTTTGATCGGGGCAGTGTGAAGATAGATGCCTTCTAGCGTTATGTTGCACACTCTTTCTTCTTCTGTGCTCTTCCAGCTGAGAGCTGGCACTTTGGAGGATTGGGTTTGTATGTGTGATCACATGGCTCAAAGGCTCTCATGTGCATGTTTGACATTTGATGTGCTGATTGAGTTTTAAAATGCTTTTGCCATTCTTAGAATAAAGACGATTCCTCACCTTTTATTTTTCACCATGTTTTGCCTCTACTAACTCATAGGAACCTGTTAAATGAAGAGACTAAAACACCTCTACCTAACCGTACGGTTGAATTTGCACTATGTGCAGATACGCAGAGGGCCGCGGGCACCAAGTTTTTCTTTTGTCCGGCCCCGCAATTACCATTTACTGCAGCATTACTGCTGTCAGTCGCGAAGTGCAATGAGTTGACAGATAAGGTGTTGAAAAGAATCCGACATAGCCTTTTACAAACAGAGACTATGGCTCAGTGGAACTACATGTCCTGCAGATCTCTAAAAAGCCGAGATAATTAAAAAAAAAAAAAAAGCACTGTTTATTATCATTTCCATTTTGTTTTTCCTACCATAAAGACAGAAGGGGGGAGATGTTAGGGTTCTGGAAGAGAGGAAGCCCTCTTGATGGAGAAGTGTTGAGCGCACAGGCAGATCCTATCTGTCTTTTTCTGTTTATCAGCTGCTTTTGTTTCAGCTCTTGATGACTTGATGTTAAAGTCTTTCCCTCAAGGCCCTGACAGAGAACAGCAACAAAGGGCTGTTTCTTCCTTTCCGTCTTGATCTCTTCCTCCTTTTCCTTTTTTTTTTTTTTTTTCTATCTTCCACTTTTTAAAAGGGAGAAAGAGAGACGAGCCAGCCAGAAGTCCATGCATAGTCATGCAACAGCTGCATCAGAGATCGTTTCTTTGTCCCCTTTGTGTTGCAGCTATTTAAATCGGTGAAGCAGAGGGCAGCTACTGTGCATGCTGTCCTTATGGGATGTTAATGAGCAGTGTTTTACTGCCCAACGTCACACTGACTTGATATGATATGTGTGTACAGCAGTCCAATGGGTCAGTGGTAATGGGCTTAGCTGGGCTTTCTCGAGAACATGATGGGGGTTCTGATTTGCCAGCAGGTGGTCTTGCTTAATGATGGGCGAGCAGACAGACCTGTGGAATGCTGCTCGGGGTGGGTGGGATGTGGGAAGTCTGTTTGAGTCCCCCTCCCTCCTCCTCCTCCTCCTCCTCCTCCGTTGCCTCTTCACTGAATGAGCCGCGGCCTTGCAGAATACTTTGAGCTTTTTTTCCCCCACTGTTTGTGGAAGGAGGAGGCTCGGAATTCCTAACCTGGCTGCCCCCCCCCCCCCCCCCCCCCACCATCCCTTTACCTTTTTGATAAGCGAGGAGATAAAAGAAGGTAGAATGATAACAAAACTGGGAGGAGTGGACACTTGGTATTTTACATAATGCACATGTCTTTCATCTACAGGTCACCTGACTCTTATTTTTCAGCCTAATTAAAGATATATATGATCCTGAGGAAATTATCAGATTTCTATTTCTTTCTTCCACCAATGTTTTAGAGATGTTTTAGATAAGCACAAGTCCTGAGGTAATAGATCGCATTTTTTCCCCAAAAATGAACTCTATTTCACGTGCAGTGATTCCTTCTTGAGTTTCACAGAGGCCATCTTTATCTCAGGTGTTTCTGGGAAAACTCGCTGCTAAACCTTCTGCCTTATAATTAAAATATTAGGCTTATTTCCCACCTGCTGGTGTTTTAATCTTGACATGAGCTTGCAGAGGTGGATCGTTCCCGTAAAACATGACAAACCGCTACTTTCCCAGGTTGAAAAACATATGGCGTTTGGGTAATTCCAAATGCGGGGATGGATTTTATGTTATTGCACCTCTGGAAAGTGTGTGAGAACACTAAGCAGCCGCACCCAGATGACTGAACTAAAGTACTGGGGACTTTTATCCAATCCATGTCTGCACAAGCAGCCTTTTGTCTTCGGGGAGTCATGGGAAGTCAAGAAGAGTGACTTCAAGGATTGGATTTTTCTCAGGCTCCTTGAATGGATTAGGCTATAGTCTAAGGGAGAGAGTTCATTCGCTTGCAGAAGTGCTTTTCTATAAAGGTGTACCCTTGCTAAATCTGTGTATCCTATTTGGCTTATGTCAAAGCATCAGCAGCGAATTGAACGGAATTGGGCAAATGGAACGGTTTGATGGCGGGGCTTTGATGAAATAAGCAACAAAGGCTTGAAAGGCAAAACAAGACGGTCTGACCTGTTTGCCAGCGAACCCAGAGTCTCCAGAGTTATTGCACATTTTAGATTTTAATTAAAAATGTGGGAGCGGTGAGCCTGCTTGGCATAGCGATAAAGGACTCTGAAATGAAAAAGCCATGAAAGATGGAAGAGAGCAAAGGAGGAATGGACCACTTAACCACAGTCTGCTCACCTTGGCTTGTATCCCAGCCAGAACCGGGAGTGTATCACTCTGCTGCTGATAAGAATCACAGATGGTATTGATAGTACACTCTAAGCATGTTAACATTTCACATGTAGTGACATGACTGTTATTACATGCTCAGTGTGCACACTGACATAATGTGGAACATCAAACCTGTCTGAAGGCTAGATCAGGTAAAAGTCCCTTTTAACTTCCTCCTGTGGATGCGAGATCCCAATGTCACCAATGTTCCCAGTCGGAAAGGTTTCTCACTGGCAAAATTGATCATGTAAGTCATATGATTTTGAAGATGACAGTCTTAACGGTGTTGTTTTGAGGCTCATGACGTTCAAGGGAAGATGTAAAGTTTGCTGATGTCAACGTCCCAGTTTAACTCTTCTTTAGTTGAGGCCAGAAAAGTAAATTTGACTCAGGAGGTTTCTTTGAGGGCCTTGGATGCACAGTGACCCGGAAACCTCTCTCTCCTATCCCCGACATAAAGAGCTCGGGGCAGCAGCCTGCATGAGATCTGGGTTCCCTCTGGGGAACTGGATCAGTGACAAAATTCCTGACACCAAGGCTGCGTTTCTGGAGCAGGGCAGCTGGTGCGGCAAGTGCAGCTACTTACTGCTGCAACGCCAAAAACATCAGGTTTAGAGAAAGGGGTTTTCAGGAGACACCAGGGGAGGGGGTGATAGCAGAGGCCCTAATGTGGTTTGTATCTAGGTCAGCTCAGCTGTAGCTACAGAGTTTCTGAGATCAAGAGAAAACAGGCAAGAACATTAGTTTTTTTTTCTCCATGTTTATATATTTATATATAATACACACACACATGTACATGTACACACACACACACATATATATATATATATATGTATGTATATATATATATGTATGTATATATGTATATATATATATATATATATATATATATATATATATATATATATATATATATATATGAATATATATATATATGTATATATATGTATATATATATATATATATATATATATATATATATATATATATATATATATATATATGTATATGTATATATGTATATATATATATATATATATATATATATGTATATGTATATATGTATATATATATATATATATATATATATATGTATGTATAAATATATATATATATGTATGTATATATATATATATATATATATATATATATATATATATATATATATATATATGTATGTATGTGTATATATATATATGTATGTGTATATATATATATATATATATATATATATATATATATATATATATATATATATATATGTATGTATGTATATATATATATATATATATGTATATGTATATATGTATATATATATATGTATGTATATATGTATATATATATATATATATATATATATATATATATATATATATATATATATATATATATATATATATATATATATATATGTATGTATATGTATGTATATATATATATATATATATATATATATATGTATATATGTATATATGACTACTAATGTTTCTTCTGGAAATAGTTTAACAACTAGAACTTTAACAAATCTTACACTGTGTGAATAAAGTACCAAAAAAAGAGTTAACCTAACCTAAAGCTGGAATAAAACAGGCAGAACCTCCAAATGTAAACTAAACACACACTGACTCAGTGATTTTACATTAAAACTCCTTGAAGTATCCACCTGTGGCATACCTCCATCTAGGGCTGTGACAATATGCTTTTGTCCCAATTCGATTCCGATTTTTTGGGTGCCGATTCGATTTAAATTGCGATTCTCAAAATTCTTTGATTGATTCTATTGCTGATTTTCATCGATTAAAAACCCATAAAAATTTATAAAACCTTTTTTTTTGCTTGTAATTATTCTTGATTTCAGTTAGGAGAAAACAACACAGTAGCCAGACCATCATTCTGCTACTATAATGCCCAAGAAGACATGTAAAAAGATCAATAAAACCAATAAAAATGACAAAAATCTATAGTAGATTCATTTTATTTCAGTGGGGAAAAAAAAAATCGCTTTTAAAATTGTGAAACAAAAAATCCCGATTTTTGATTTTTCGATTTGATTTTCCCACCCCTACCTCCATCCACGTATGTTATATTTAGTATATGATGATTCTTGCCTTCTGGTATCCAGCTCCATAGGAAGAACTTCTCTTTGACTTGACAGATCTCAGAGTTTAATCCTTTCCTCATTACAATGCTGCACATGCAGGAAGTGAAGGAGCATTGACAGCTCGGGGGGTCCCAGGTTCACAGATGAATCATGGGATGTACCAGTACTCCTTTTCCTGTGCTATTTTGCTCCTTGGACAACAACTCAGTCTCCGCTACTTCCTCTCCTCCTCCCCTCATCCATCTCTCTATCGAAGGGTTGTCAAGGTGAACCCAGAATGAACACTGCTGTCTCTCTTGTGACTCGCCCTCAATGTTTCCGTCTGTGTTTGCCATTATGTGTTTATTTTGTTTCCTGCTTGCTGTTGTCATCTTCAATCATGTTCTCACCTTCTGAAGATGGCCTGCAAATGTGTTTTATTTTGTTTCAGTGTATATTTCTTTTAGTTTTTTTCTGATTCATCTCAGTGGCAGGGCTGGTTGATGTGTAGCTTTCTTGCGGATTTGATTTTATGTCTTCACTTTTACCTGTAAAGTCTCCCTGTGCTCCACCTACCTCGCCTCACCTAGGCCTCCTTCTACTGTATTTTCTCACGGCCGTCATCTTCCTTCTCCCAGTTGTTTCATCTCAATGCACTTCCACCTGTAATTAGACTGGAATCCCAAGCACAGTAAAGCTGTCACAGTCTTAACAACCAGGTGCACTTTCTGCAGCCTCTGACCTAATTCCACATGCCTCCCTTTGTGTTTCTGCTCCTCAAAAACTAACAGGGAATAATGAAGTTAGTGAAATGCTGATGCAGATTCACTGAACCCCCAGCAATAAAGGAGAACTCAGCTGACTTTAAATGTGTGCAATGAATCAGCATGAAGTCAGTCAAATAACTTCAGGTGATGCCACTTGACAGTGTTGGTTGAGCTTGCAAGAAAAGATGAGCTCCTCCTCTGGGCTTGAGTATAGTTGAAACGTGTGTTATGCTGGCAAAAAGTCCTTACAAGAAAGCATGTGAGAAGTGACATGACTTACACCCCCCAGACTTACAGTCAGCCTGCCCCTGTTGTTTTAGACAACAATGGCAAGGACATGATGGCTTTCACAGACAAACCGAGATATCTGGCAGAGGGTATGTCACTAGCTTGAGCTTAAGCTTGTATTTGTACACACACACACACATACACACAAGCAGACTTTGTCTTTCCAACAGAATGAGTCAGAATGACATGCAAACATATCGCGGTACATTTCTGATCCTGCCGTTGCTTTGTGATCACTTACAACACTGTATCAGTGTCCAAAGTAACGCTTGGCAGGCAGGCCCAAATGTCACAATGCTGTGGTGATTGTAGTTGAATACAGTAGCTCTAACTGTGTACCATCCTTAATACTCAATTCAGACACATACTAGTCCACAATACTAAGATTTACCATCTAACTAGACATTGTGACATATTTTACTCTGAACATCTTGATACAAAATTGATTTGATATTAAATAAAGACAGATTTTTAGTAGTCAGCCAAAGACTTAGAAGTCAGCCACAAAAAATAAACAATAAGAAGTTTTGCAAATAGTATTTGCATGTATTGAATATAGGCCAGCGCACAAAGAGTATGGGTTGAAAATCACGTGGAGCACATCAATAAAATCAATCAATCAATCAATCAATCAATCAATCAATCAATCTTTATTTATATAGCACCTTTCATGCAATAAAAACAAGATAAAAAACAACATAATCCACCACATAGTTACATTGACTGCAAATCAGACTTACTTTCACTGGTAATGTATTCAAAAGAAATATGGTTTTCCAGCAAAGAGAAGGGGACTATTTTACAGTGGGGTCAAAAGAAAAAGTCCAAGAATAAAGAGTATGTGTAATGGAGAAAGTAAGAAACAAGTGAAGAATGGCAAACCAGAGGAGAGCTGGAAAGCAGGGGAAGGATAAAAGGTGTATAGATTGTAAGGAAAGGAGAGATGAAATAAAAGTGCAAGGTCAGCTAGAAGTGTGAGCTTGCCAAACGAGAGGGAGAGGAAGTAGAAAGAGGAGAATCCTGCAAAGAGGGGAGAGGAAGAACATTAGATTTTGCCACATATAAAATGGAAGATATCAGTCAGACACTGTTACAGAGGGTGTTTTAGTGTAGTTTAGCTTAACACAACCTTTCAACCAAACTCCTGCTCTATGATCCCTGAACTACCAAAGACTGATAAAAATGGCAGCATTTATGGAATCATTTCCATCATGGCTTTTGCTTTTCACTGTGGTGGGACCTCCTCCTCCTCCTCCTCCTCCTCCTCCTCAGACTAGCATTGGGTGCCATGGGGAAGCTTTTGGCATTTTCCAGCAGAAGCATGGCAACTTAGAGAGGCTTGGCCTGAGGTAACAAGCTCTATCAGAGGCTGAGCAATTGCTAGTGGTATGCCCAGATCAGCCTCTTTGAAATTTTCCTTACTGTCACTCTAAAGCCCCTTTAGCTGTATTACCATACACCCCTATCAGCCATTTTGAAAAGTTCCCAAATCCTCTTCTGGGGACCCAAAGCACCACCAACAGCAAAAGATTTCTACCCATCTCTCAAAGATGACGCCCCTGCTCGGTGAGATGGTAGAGGCCTAAAACAACTCTTTAGGCAGACATCTTTAGTGTGCTCTTATAGAAATATGAGGATAGAGATGGATGGAGGCAGTGTGTGTAGATTTTTCATTTGTGCTGTTCTACTTTTCAACAGTTTATGTAGCTTGCTTGGACTGGTTGTCAGAAAATATAGTGTTGGAGATAAATAAGCTTTCCTTTATAGACTGTTCCCTAAGTGCACATGTATATCTGTTTGGCATTAGTTCTGTAAAATGCAGCTTTTCTTTCTAAATGACAAAACAATATTTATCCTCCAAAGCACATTATTAGGCTTGAAGGGCGCTGTTGTGATAAAAAACTGGCCAGGGCAATCAAGGGGAGGTTTGTGTCACTGATCCAACTTGCAAACACTGCATTTTTATGTTAATCACCTAAAAACAACACTTTGTTAGGAAAATCTCAGGTGTTTTTCAAGACAATCATGTCGGTTAAACAAGTTAAACATACTGCCAATGACATTTTGGTGTTGTATTTTCTAAACTCATCCAAATAGCCTTCAGGTGCAATTACTTCAGGATAGTCCGCAAGATTCGGTCTGATTGGGGTCTCAGTTCAGTTGTGGGAGGGGGATCGTGTGTAGACCTATGTCGACTTTCTGCAAGATTCATATGTCACTTACTATTTTACAGAACAAGTTGTAAGTCTGTTTGGTCTTGGCAAGGCAAGTAAATACAATAGCTTTTAACCAAAAACCTTCAAAAGGTGCTTCACATAATCAAACACAAAAGACATGAAGAAGAAAAAAAAACCCCTCACATCAATGTTCAAGACAATTTGAAAAACATCCAAAAAAGCAAATAGGCTCATATTGTTAGCCCAGAGGCCATAAGACAAAGTATACATTCATAATCCATGAATGTGACTCATTGAAGTTCTTTAGCTTGTGGTCATCAGAGCTGTTTTACTCATCAGGAGCGAGACGTGTTTGAGCATGCGAGCTCAATGTATTGAGCAAATGAAAAAAGGTGATATTGTCCTGTATTTTACAGGCTGTCTGTAAATATTTGCTTTTGCTTTGTCACAGATGAATGTAGGATGATGTGTAACTTTGACCCAAAAGGTAAAGCAAACTCATGTTTTTCATTGGTTTGGACTTAAAATGATAAAGCATGTTGAGTCTTTTTTTCCCATGGACTTTTGCTGGATGCATCTAGAAATGATTTTCCTGTGAAAGGCACTTTTATATCCTGCGATAAGATGCAAGTTGTGATAACTTTACCAGCAGATGTTACAGCTGATTTTTTTAACCCCTCCTCCACAAAACACAGTTGATTTTAATCAGATATAGCAGAGAATTCCCGCTGGAATTCCCCCGGGGTCCTTTTTCACCTGTTGACTTCCAGGGCCTCATTCTGACTCAGTTTGGGTTCTGGCAAGTGGAATACTATCCAGCCTCCAGACATCCTATTGTAGTTAAACGAGTGAAAGGCAACGGGTCAGCCCTCAGTTAGCCTTCACCTGAGGCCAAAGGGAGTGTGAGTGGATTTAGGGCTGAGAGGTGGAATCAGGGTCAGACATGTGCACGCCACCCCAAGAGACCCTCAACACATTCTCTGGTGGAGTTTGAGATCCACATTTTCATACTCAGTTAATTTAATAAGGCCCTCATCTTACTCGGCAATCACTGGACTGTAACAGCATAATGTCAGATTCCTCTTGAATCATGTTTACATAAAGCTGATCAAGACTATCTGAGCAGAATGTATTTAAACAATAGGAAGCACGTATATATGTGGTGCTCCGAATACATCCACACTCTTCTTTTTTGTGTTGTAGGTTTTAAAGTGGTGCATTCTACCTGTATGCAAACTAGTCACTTTTCCTTTGGCTGTGCTTATGTGTGTGTGTGTGTGTGTGTGTGTGTGTGTGTATGAGAGTCACTCTTAAATACACTGTTGCTCTCGGTATACGTCTCTCTCACTCTGGCCCTCTGTCTCTGTGCAGCCTGCACAGATTGAACTTGTGCCGGTCGGGATGCTAGTAGAATCTTGATCAGCTCAAATTTACATCTGGACAATGGTAGAAGTTGAGAGGCGATTTCTCTCCTCTTTTTCCTCTGTTTTCCCTTCCTTGAACCTCCTGTTCTTTCTTTTTGTCCTCCTCTCTGCTCATGTGTCTTTGCCAGCAGGCCCCATCCCTCCTCCTTCATTGTGTTTCTTTGGAAGATGAAAGGATGAAGGGGGAGCCTCTTTGACAGTAGACTAAACTGAATGCTTTTGGACTTCATCTGTGTTCTTGAGAGCACAGCCCTCCTGATAATGAACTCGGCACATCATCTAATGTTTGCCTTTTAAAACTCTGGGTGCCACAGAAGGTCTTATGTTCTGTTGTCTATTCACATATAAATGGCACTGTGCACAGATGCCACTGCAGTGTCATCACTTAGCTTAGACTTCATTTAGCATCCGCACCGGTTTCATATTCAGAGACTGCAATAGAAACCTTTGTCCTGTTTGATTAAATGTGACTTTTAGAGTCAGCAGCATACTCATCTATGAGCATAAAGCATCTCTGATTTGACATAAAATAAATAATAATCGAATAAAAGTTGCCTTTTGAAATCATTGTGTTAAGTGTAGCTGATACTGAGGTGTCTTGACACATGCCTGTCAAGATTAAGTCAACATATGTTTTCGCCAAAAGAGCATCGTTTCAGTATAGAAATTCAACGAGGTGTTACACATGACTGTAACAAGATTCTTTTCCGAGTAATAAAATGAGTAAATTATAGTTTGCCAATTTATACCACTTGTACCTATTTGATTATTATCTTAACAACAGATTGATTTGATATGGCTTGCTGCTATATAGAAATCATAGATGTATTATTTTGAGCTTGAAGTGAGGTAGAAAGACAAGTCTTCTGCTGAAGTTTGCTTCCAATTTGACTGTTTTTTTTTTTTTTTTTTTAATGCTAGTTGTAGCATTCTTGTACTCGCTGCCTCGAAACAGCACACACAGAACCAGAGATGCATTCAGGTACATTTTTTCATTTCTGGGGGCGAGTCTGCAACTTGCGACATCGTGACGGGACTACTGTATTCTGCAGTGGACAGTGGACCATAGTTGCTGACTGAGAAATCTTTGATGGGAATAATTAGCATAGTTGATTGTTTTCGACTTGACTGGCAGATTAAAATTGATTTGACACAGTGGGACAAGTGCTTCTAGAAAAATAAAAGTGTGCAACCTCTTGTAGACCTGAGTGCAGCATCCTGATAGTACATTAGCCTGCACACCTAAGTGTTGTGTTTCCATCTATGCTGATTAAAGCTTGTTTCATTCCTGTCATGGGGTTATGTTTTCCTGTGTCCTTTGTTTCTAGTTTCCTATTTTATTTTGTAGGTTGTTCCTTTGTCTGTGTTCAGTAGTTCACCTGGGTTCATTCCGTTAATCTGTTTCACCTGTCTCCTGTCTCGTTGTGTTCAGTGTATTTATACAGCTCAGTTTTTGTCTTGAGTTGCTGGATCATTGTGTTCATCCCCTGAGTTCTTCCTGTTCGGCATTAAAATGGTCTTGATCCTGCAAACCAGTCTCCGTCTCTGCGATTGGGTCCACATCTTCACCACCAAACCTTGACAATTCCACTTAAAAAATTTACCATGACACTGAAAAGCAGATATTAGAAGGAGTTAGTGTTTTTATTTCTTTATTTTTTGTTTTTACCTGTCTAAAAAGGGTTAAAATCCTTTCCAGTAGAGTAGCTGAGGCTGCTATTTTCACAGTAACTTATAAATAGTATTGAAATTCATCGCTGCCAGTTTAAAAAACAGAATACTTTTCCACGTCAATATAAGTGTCAACATTTACCCTGTCTGTGTAAGACTGTATATATGGAATTATAAAGCCATTACAGATTTCCACTCATCAAAAGTCAAACATTGCATTGGTTCCAAAAAAACTGCTCTACAGGCCATGTTTGCATTTCCTAACCGAATCAATGCTCAGTAGTAACTAAGAAAATAAAATCAGCATCTAAAAGAAATCTTCCATGAAGCAGAGGCCAGTATTTGAACATTCTAACCACTGTAATAACAGATTTGGTTGGTTGTTTGCTTTATTTGGCTGCAGAAGGAGACTTTTTTAGCTGTTGTATTTGAAATGCCTGCAGGATAGAGAGTGAGTTATTACATTTCAGCTTCTACTCAACAAGTTGTTGCATCACAGTCATTCATGGATAGTTCTGTCAACAATTCTTCCCCATACTACGATCCGGTTCTGACTTTGATAGGGTGACCACCTTGATAGTATACATATATATAACACATCAGGAAATGGTGAATAAGTTAAATCATTCTACAAGAATTGGTACAGTTGGTGAGAAGTAAAATAATAAAATAACGATATAAACATATAGATTCCCCAATCATGGCACAGAGTAGGAAATATGGACACCATGAAGTAATGGGGGGCCACCCTCTGTGGCTTCCTGAAGGCTTACAGATGGTGGGTTACCTGCAGTCAGTCATGGCTGGCATGTTTTGGATTTGCTCACTTTAGCACCTCCATCACTCCACAGAAAGGCGGCGAAATTAAATCCACCATCTGCAAAATAACTGATAGTGAGAAAAGTTTATTTAAAAGCCCTTTCCCGGGAGTGCCCTTTTTCCATTCTGACTTTAAATATGGAGATATGCAGTCCTGATCTCCTGTGTCTCTGTGTGCTGTCAAATTGTTTTGTGTATGCACATGAATTGTGTGTGTGTGTGTGTGTGTGTGTGTGTGTGTGTGTGTGTGTGTGAGGAGAGGGTGAAACCTCCTGAGAGTTAGCTTTTTAATTTCACTACTCTCCGCCACCAGTCAGCGGAATTAAGAGGAATTGAAATGAAGAAGTTTTTCAATCAACACCAAACTTTGAGACCAAACCATTATCAGATTCAAATTCATCTATCAAGCACTGAGAGAAAGATTGAGTTCAGCGAGTGAGCTGAGGGTTGGGGGTGTCATTATTGTATCTGCTGGTGTGGCGTCAAACGTGCACTGTGAAATACACACTCAGAGAAGGAACAGATTGTAAATGATCACCCTCGGGCCACCTCCAGAGCTTCCCCCTTTTTAGAGCAGTGTTGACAAAGGCTTGGAGGCCAGCTTCTGGTGAGGTATGGAAGCTTTTTTTTTTTGGGGGGGGGTTGCCTTTGTCACTGACTTGTCTTTTCAAACCCCTCCCCTCACAACCACCTGTCTTCCATCAAAGCCCAAAAACTTGGTTCAGTGAACACACATACCTGTTCCAGAGTTTGAATATCATATGCCCTATAGTCTCCTTTGAGATGAGGGCTAACAAAAAGCGCTTTTGGTGGGAGGAGGGTTGATTATAAAGAATGAGCCAAAGCTGCACCCCACCTTAGGGCAGAAATCTCAAGTCCACATAAGGAGGAACGGTTGGGAGGAGAAGGCTTAGGGATGCTCTGAAGAATCACAGTATTATTGCAGGCTGCCCAACAAAGCAAAAAGAAAGTTTTGAAAGAATGAAGGGAGCTTTCATGGAGCAATATGACAAGTCTGTAAAACAGTCATGAGCAAAATGTTGTGCGTTTTTGTTTCCTGCATTTTCATAACTTAATATCTGAATATGTTGCTTTATGACTAGTTCTTAGATTTCATTCAGCTCATATGATATTCTTCCATAAACTTTTTCACATCATAATATAAATGACCGCTAAGCTCTACTGAGGCCACATGTCAAGAGTGGTTGGCATTGTTGATGCAGTCTGTTGGCATTTGAAATCTTTTGGTCCTCAATGTGCGACTGTAACACAACTATCCAGATCCACTAAAAGTAGTCAGATTTGTGGAAGAACCACACACATGTGCCTATCCAAGCATACTTTATCTTTCCCATTTCAGTTTAGAGAAGCAGATTTTCATGTCCACAAATTATTCACGGGGATTTCATTCTAAATGAGGTGAGAGTTATTGCTCTTTGTGAACTGGGTCTTTCAAAAGTCACTGCCAGAGGTCGGGCTGCTTCTTTTTGTTCTGCTTCCCTTTGTTGGCCTGCAGAGTAACCTAACCCTGGACATGACAGGCAAAAGCTTCAAGAAAAAGCCACTTTCAGCTGTAACTTCATGTTGCAGACGGTGTTTATTATGATGATCCCGTGTTTAGCAACTCTGTTGGAGACTTAGGTTTTGGATTAAATCCTTTTTTCTTTAAAAAAAAAAAAAAAAAAAGAAGTTGTTGGACTAATACCTGACTCTCACATGGATGCTCTTCAGTGCTGTGCAAAAGTCCCTGACCTCTTTATCATTTTGTTATATTTTTTGTCTAGAAAGCCAGGCTCTCTCGTGAGCATTCAAGGTGTCTTGAGCAACCGTTTTCTTGGCTTTTTGAACATCTTTTGGTGTTGCTTTTTGGATATTGGCAGCTTTTTCACTCATTTCATTACATTATTTGCAGTGGATTTGTGTTCACATCCCATTTATGGCCCAGATATGCTTGACGCAGAAGATTCACAGGGATTCACAAATTATTTCGCCTGTCTCCTTTCTTGGTTTCGCACACAATTTGCTCCATGTTCAAGGGGTTTCGCTGCCCATTACTTGACACAGAAAACTGAGTAATACCACCACAAATCATAGGGCCAGTGTTGAGTCATATGTAAGGACCAAATCAAAGAAGAAGAGGAACAGAGACGAAAATGCAGGAAACAAAAAGCACCTAAAGAAGACGCAGAAAAAGCTGAGAAAAACAAAAAGCAACTGGTGTAAAAATGCTAAAGTAAACTCCAAGCTCAGCACTGAATGCCTAAAAGTGGATGAACTGACTTTACAACCATGGCAATGTAAAAGATGACAACTTTTTCAAATGGATGTTACCATTTATGTAGGTACGGGAAGATAAATAAGCTTTAACATTGAAATATGACTCGTTCAAGCTTAAAAAAAGGAACTGGTTCATCACTTGAGTGATAAACCAGTGTTGTCTCAACACAAAAGACAACTTAGCAAATAACCAATTTTAAATAGTATGTTTGGCAACTTTTTAATCAATAGTTACTATTTTTAAATTTCTGAGAAATATCAGCTCAGCAGATGTGAAACAGTATTTTGTACCAACTGATTTCCAAAGAGGTCTCAGCTAAAAAGTTGGCAGATTTCAGTATGGTGTGAAGTGTGTCCTCAAATAGTCTGGGAAAATTGGGTAAGTGGAAAACAAAAGAAGTGTTAACCTTAAAAACTATCTACCACAGATAAAAAGTATCTGAAAGTAATGAACGCATAGAAGAAGAAAAAAAACATCCAGTAAAGACCTGATACAGGACCTGAGATGCATGTGGTCCCTCAGGTCAGCTATATACTCACTGAAACCTCATCAGCAATGGTGCCATGTAAGTGTTGCAGTCAAAAAGCCATTTAAGGAAGGGTAACAAAGAGAAAAGGCTGAACTATACCACATGACCCAAGAACCGGACCAAAAATCAGCTGTAACAGGTCTGATCGGGTAAGGAAACCTTATCAGAGCCCTAACCTCAACATTATATTAGTAGTCTGTGATTATCTTGATAGAGAATGAAACAACAGGCAGCTAACATCCAAAGACGAGCTTTGAAATGTCCTTCATGAAGCCTGGAGAACTATTCCTAATGCCCACTTCAAAAAATGAAAAGAGAGCTTGTCTAAGAGGCTGTGATGATGAATAAAGGTGCTCGTATCAAATATAGTCTTTCAAGTTCATTAGAACTGCACAAACTCTCAGCCTTATATAATGTACTTCATTCGTCATTGTACATTTCAATACTTTTGATTTCCTTGCAATACATTAATGAAGTCATGAGTCAAGATTTAAAGAAGTTTAGGAGGAAAAGACACACTCACAGTACTACTGGCTGAAGACAGGCAGGCAGTTTTCACAGACACATTTACAGAAACTAAATGCACTGCAGCAGCAGCATTAACAATGTACCAAAAACCCACAGAAGAAGCTCATAACTGACTAACAGACAAAGTAAAGATTATATAATGATAAATTCAGGACAGGAAATTTGAGGATCTGGCAATGAGCAAAGTGAAGCGAGGAGTATTTCTACTGTGGGACCTATTGACTAAATATGGAGTGGTAATCAGCAACTAAGGATGAATTCACATCAGGATAGTTTGCTGGACTCGGTCCGATTGGGGACTCGGCTCAGTTGTAGGCAGGTGTATCTATGCAGAATTAGATCGCATTCACTCTGCACTTTGGTCAAAAGCGCCAAACCTTTACAATAATATATCCTCATTCCTACCAAAGGTGACACTGCACTAGTATTTAGCAAAAGAGAGAACAAGGCCCACGTGAAGGAGAAAACTCTATTTATCGCTGTGTTGGGTTTTTTATTTTGTCTTATGCAAATATACTGCGGAAATATACTGCAACAATGACTACAGATGAGGCAGAAGACTCTGAACGCGATCGCAATGTATTTACCGACAATGCGATGGCTCGTCAAATACAGGAAGTAACTTTTTTTTTGTAGTCCGCTTCTTGTATATGGTCTGCTTGAAACAGGCTGAAACCTGCGTTTGTAGGTGGATTGAGTTCACCTCTTTGAGTTCACCGAATCAGAATTCGTTTGGCGCATTCACATTTCCTCAAACAAAGTGGACTTTCCAAGCAAACAGACTCGGATATGAATCAAAAAGGCTAATGTGAATGTGCCCTAAGAAGCAGGTAAAACACAGGAGCAGGAAGCACTTATACCAGGATACTTAATCTACCAAATGAAACAGGAAGCAATTCTAGCGATATAAACTGGACTGGCTGATATTTCCCAGTTACTGCAACTTTGCAGTCCCTCCTTACAGCTACAGAGGAAAATGAATTGCCTGTTGCTGTGTAACACTGGATATTTGTGCTTTCCAGTCCTGGATTTCTGCCTCACTGTGGGCCTTCGAGTGTGTCAAAGTATTCCTGTGTTACTCAGTAGTGCTGTAAATGCTTGCATGCACAAACACCATGCCACTTTGATGTCTGGACCACTAGTGGTTTTTTTTTTTTTTTTACATTAGAAGACTTGTAAGACAGGACTCTTTGTGTATGCACATGCAGGGCTGTGTGTGGATGGTAAATGCATAAAGCTGCTGCTTTTAAAAAAAAAAAAAAAAAAGGAAAAAAAAAGACTCCCCTTCAGCCCTTCAGGTCCTTTCCTGGCCTTCATGTCATCTGCAAACATCGTTAACATACTGGATGTGGTGACTGTCGGTGATGGCTGTTTGCTCTAGACTATTATTGGCTTCAGCGCACGTCCAGTCATTCAGAATACTTGAGCTGAACAAATGCAAATGCAAACATCCCAGTTTATTTTTCCGTTCCAGATTTATCCACTTGCGTCTTTTCTACCTTTCTTAAGTGTGCCGTTCTGCTCTGTCGCTTACAGAAGACTGAAGTGTGATGAGAATTATGGTGGCATGAGGCAGTGACTACCTACATTTGCAGTGCTTTGGTGATTTGGTAGGGAAGGGGGTGTGGTAGCTGGTAGTTGGGGGTGTGCTCCTGCTGTTGGGCCAGCCCTTTTGTTTCCCTAATGATTTGGCCACGTAAAGTTAGCTCCTCTATTCAAGAGCCATTAAGGGTCATTTTACCTGACGACGGCCGTTCCCCCCCACCGCAACCCTGGGGGAAGGGAGATGCTTCTGTAGTCTCTTTGCACTGGGAGAATGAACAATTTTCCTAATCACATTGTTTGATGTGATGAATTATTTTCTCTGCCATCTGGCCGTGGGTAAAATGAACAACTCAATTAATGTGATAATGTGGCACTTTATTGAACTTTTCACTTGCTCCCCCCCACAACGTGAAGGTCAGAGGTCAGGGTTCAGTTGCAGCACAGAAATCCTGAAACGGATAGGGACTCAATATCTTATTTAGAAACACTTGAACAAAGTGAGTGCTTGCTGACATGCATGTCTAAACTCAGGGAGGGAATAAGTTTGTGACCTGACTACTCGCATTTTAAAGATATTGATTCCAAGTCTGAAGACATCGTTTTCTGTTTTTATAAGGAGACATAAAAACATTGTAGTTCTTACCGGCCACACAGATGCACTTAAGGAATCTGTTGTGCAAAGGACTAAGAATGCATCCCTATCAATCATGTTAAATCAAGTTACAGTGACATTTATAGGACAAAGGAACAGGCAGAGGACCACTGGCAGACGCCCAGAAAGACTATTTTTGTTTATCTGAGCTACTTAAAGATATTGATTCACCGTCCATAAAATGTACTTTTTGAAGTTTGCCTCAAGTACACACAAAGGCAAGCATAAAAAGTCATGTAGACGCAGTGGTATTTGGAGTAAGTGGAACCCGATTAACAGAGCTGGAATACATTTCCTTGGCCTTTAAATGGCTGTGGCAAGTTCAGTGCTTGCTCTGGCTTCTTCAGTCACTTTGATTGTTTAGACCCTGAATTGGATTATGTTGGTTTAGAGAAAGGATTGATGGACATTTTAAATAAGAGATAACATTATCTAAAGTGATAGATTACGTCTATTTCTACAAACCAACACAAATGACACTGATAACATTCTTATGCAACCCTTTCAACAGAAACTAGGATAGCTCCTTGTTGGGTGTGACATATCTCAACATTTTCGCCTCATACTAAACCTAAGAAGTGTAAACTTCAACAACATGAGTCCAAAAGCAACACATCATTACCCAGACCTACTTGCTTATGCTGAATAGTTTCTAATTCCTCCAACTCTAGACAGATGGATATAGAGTACGAGATAAGGCAGTAGATTGAGCCTTGTCATTAGCATTCTGTTTCCAGCGCCTTGTCAAGTGCTCTAGTACCTGCTCTGTTGCTAAGGAATTGGCACTTAGGTAATGAAATGTCCATCGCTGGCGGGGGCACTTGATTGTGCAGAGACTGAGAGAGCGGGGCCAAGTGAGAGGGGAGTGAGAACTAGAGCGAAGGACAGACCTTGGGATGAGTGAACATTAAGCACAGAACACAGAGTTAGAGAAGAAGAGGCAAAATTACTGCTGCTGGCACAGAACCAGAACCAGGGGCAGGGTCTGACCATGCTCCCCAGAAAAGTGGGAAGCTGAAGGCTTTGCAGAATATCGGTAAAATAGTTTCTTTTTTACTGTATGTAATCAGAAGAGCAAGGTCACACTTACATCAGAGTGGCATGGTGTCCTGTGGTTCTGCTCAACAGAAATGAAGACTTCTAAGTTTGTATAAATAAGTTACTTTTTTTCATTGCAGTGCAATGTTGGAAAAGATCATCTCATTTTACAAGTATTCTCTTCTGGTTTTCCACTTGTTGTACAAGAGCATAGGGAATTTAAAAGAAGAACTGTTAAAAAGAAAATTAACTAGCTTGTATTAAAAATACAGGATATGAACAATAGCTCAAAGTTCTGGCTGTAATAAATAGCATAGCAGACACAGGGGTTGCTGACTGGAAGTACTGTACATGTCTTCTATCTTATATATTTAATCTCTCTCTCTCTTTATAGTCTTTTGTTTTTTAGTTGGTGCATTTTTTTTGTATATGTAAGTTCTGTTTCTTGTCTTAGAACGATCATGTGATAAGTAATGAGAGTAAGGGTGCATTTCCATCAGGATAGTCCGCTAAACGTGGTTCGATTGGGGACTTAGTTGTAGGGAGGTGTATCCAATCAGATTGAGATCGCGTTCACGTTGCTCTTTGGTCAAACATGCCAAACCTTTACAATAATATACCCCCTTTCCCACCAAAGGTGGAACTGCACTAGTATTTAGCAAAAGAGAGGACAAGACCTGCGTGTAAAAGAAAACTCCTTTGCGAGTTAAACTCAGAGCACAAAACTATTGCTATTTTGGTCATTTTTTATTTTGTCTTATGCATGAATACTGCAGAAATACACTGCAACAATGACCGCACTATGAACAACAGATGAGGCAGAGGATTCTGAATACCATCGCTATGTATTTACCCACAATACAATGCTTCGTCAAATGCAGGAAGTTAGTTTTTTTTTGTAGTCTGCTTCTTGTATTTGGTCCGCTTGAAACAGGCTGAGACCTGCGTTTGTAGGCGATCAAGTCCACTTCTTTGAACGAATCAGAATTCATTTGGCGCATTCACATTTCCTCAAACAAAGTGCACTTAATGAGCAAATGGACTCGGAAATGAATTAAAAAGGCTGATGTGAATGTGCCATAAAATTTTTTACCTGTTGGAGCTTATTTGCAAAAGTTTTGTGTTTCCCCTTTATGAGCATAAATCTCGTTCTGTTTTATTTTGGAGGCAAGAAATCATTTGAGGATAAAAACTATTTGCAAAATCCAGAATTCCATCTTCTTAGCACTTTCCCATCCAAAATGTTTTGTGCAGAAACACAAATATCTTAAAGGCATTTAGAGTGAAAGGCTCCTTATTCAGCCTCTACTTCAGTCTCCAAACTATACATTGCCACCTGAGTAAGAAAAATCAGCACTTGCCTATTATCTTCTTAGCTTCCACATCACTTTAACGCTGTTACCTTGGGGCCTCCCACAGTCTTACTCTTTGACCCCTGTCTTCAGATTCTCCCCAGCATTGTTCTGAAACATTGACTACATTCATGCTTCAGAAAGAAGCCAGACATAACAAGAGTTTTCTGAGTCACCTGCCTGCTCGTTTATCTTGAGTCACTTCAGTGCATTGTAGAGGCTTGACACAGACAAACTGCGATCTTTGATTAATACCCTATAAAAATTAAGAGTCTGACTATGAAACTGAAAGAGGGCATTTTCTGAATCCTGTCTGAAACTGATGCTGAAACCGAACGTTGCAGTTTAAGGTATATCAAAGACAGGTAGGAAGCAAATTCTGCTTTCAATGGACTCAAGATAGATGGTTTATGATGTTTGCCTGGAGCTAAGTTTCCCACCAGATAAATAGGACTAATCAAGTAATACTCAAAGCATTTAAATTAATAATGGATTATCATCTGATAAGTACTGTTTGTAATTCCTTTAAAAACAAGACCTTTTTATAAAACTACTGTAATCTTGACTTTGATTGATTATTTTCTTCTTTTATTCTGTGAACCTGCCAGCTTAGCCCTTATGGCCAGTACACACTTTTATTCTCCCGACTTCAAACACCAGGGGTGGAATTGACTGAAGTTACACGCTCACTAAATTGCTACCTGTAACATGGAGGTTTTAACAAAAAGCTGTGTTGTGGACACAGGTGGTTGTCTTTGCAACAGAGGAGCGGAAGACTGGGGATAAGGGAAAGAGGTTAAGAAAAGACGCATACTGAGTCAGAAGATCCCTGAAGTGGAAGTACTGTTTTCCAGCTGTGATGTACCACAAAGAGACAAATTCAGTCTTTTTTTTTCTTATCTGTTCCATGTGGGAGCTCACATACAAAAGTGTGACTCCAGTTTGAGGGGCTGCATTGTGCAGGAAAACAGACAAGGCTGCAGTGGCAGTTAGTCTTCTGCCAACAAAGGACAGTGGAGCAGAGAGGACAAACTGGTCCCAACTGCTTCACTGCCAGTGCAAACTGGATTCTCAGGGTTAGGATAATGGAGCAGATACATGGAGTAATTAACTATGGATTTTGTCATGTGGCACGTCAAAGGATTTTGCCTTTTGGCAAAACCTCAAAGTGTACAATTTACCAAAATAACATTTTTAGACATTTTTCTTGTTCTTTATCTGCAGTTCCCCTTGTTTTGTTGTTGTTTTTTGAGTTTGTGTTGGCAGTGCTGTTAAAGGATGCCTGTTTAGCTCCCACACCAGAGTAGGACTGTTTTGTTTTACAAGAGAAACTGTCTGAGAATTAATCCAAACGATGGATCCCCTTGCCTGCCTCTTGTCTCTGGTACTTTATTAACTTTCTCCTCAGCTGCTGAAAAAAAGTGAAGTAGTGAGCAGGTACTTCAATATTATGATTATTATAAAATAAACAAAGATGATTCTTATTGTGTGGTTTTTTGTGTTGTAGCCGAAAAGATGAGTAGCAGGAGGTGGAGTTTGTTTATTTCTGATAGATATAAGTACGCCACGCCAACCTTAATTTGAAATTACTATTTCCATGTACACCCAGAGGGACTAGTGACCTGTCCAGGATGCCTTTGCTCAATGATTGCTGGAATAGGCTCCAGCTTCCTGTGACCCTGAATTGGACCAAGCTGTTAAAAAATGAATGGATGGATGAATGGATGGGAACCCAAAGGAGAATACTTTAATTCCAAAATGTTTATTCAGAATAATTAACTACTTACAAACACTGATTAAAAATTACAGGACAGTTTCACATGTTAGCTTCTAACATCCTAATAAAAAAAAAAAAAATCAAAATTTGAAGCAGTGTTTTAAGTTTATTGAGCATATTTAGAAAGAATTCCATTGTCATCTTTTCCTCTTTTCAATCCCATTATGTCACCTCAGCTTTCCTATCTGCGATGTGAATGCAGACAGAGAAAAAGCCCCTAAAGGCATGTTGTCCTTTGTGGAGCACTCAGACCACAGAGTAAGAAAACAAGTCCCACTCAGGGGAGTTCATATATCTTAGTTGCACCTTTCTCTCAAGAGAGAAGAACTACAACTGAAGAATGACACAGGTTTGAAGAAAGCCGGTGTGTTGTAATGGCTATGTAAGTGTGAGGAAATCACACACAAAGTGTCACTTGGTATATTTCAAGCATACTTTTTCAGAGGCATGACATTTGTAACTGTAAAGGATCAAATTATGTTGTTTTGTTTTATGGAACTTTTTTTTTTTAATAAAGTTGAAGTTTCCATATCAATGGCAAATATTCATTGCTGTAAACTCAGCCTTCAAACTGGTGTAGCGTTGCAGATTTGCTCTCTGAGTTGATCCAAATATCTGGTGTGGACTGATAAAGGAGGCTCCCTCGCTGTAAACCATAATTCATTGGTAGAGCTCTCTCCATTTAATGGTTGCTCACTCCACAATGGGGGGTGGTGTTTAAAAATTAAAGTGATAAGTTGCTGTGATTGAAGGTCGGAAATGCAGGTGCGATGACTCAATGTTTGCCCAGCCGGATTTGTCAAGTGTTGGTGATAAAAAGCAAGAAGGGCTGGAGTGAGAGACGGGGAGAGAGGTGAACAACCTGTTCATTAAGGCGTCTAGCTAATGATTATAGGAGTTTGAAAAACGCACTCAGCAGAGTTACTGAACTAAAACAACAGAGGGTCAACCAGAGGAGTGTTTTCCTAGATGTTGCAGACCCTGTTTGATATTTAAACAGCAAAGGTTGTAAGGGTTTTCTACATGAGATCATGTGCTCAGGTAGAATGTGAAGTATGGAGATGCTTGTTTGTGTGCTGTAGGATGGTTGACTTAAAGCTCCATTTGTGCTTTAATTCATGAGTATAAAGACAATCATTTCAAGGGTCTATGTTTTGTGGCGACTGCTTTGAAAATCTTAGGCTAAAGTCCATTTAGTAACGTCAAGCATGGCTGTTCTTCTAAAATCGAATGGTGGGGAATCTGTTGTGGTCTGATATATAGCAGTTTCTCTGATGATGGCAATAAATAGATCAGAATGTGATGCATCTGCAACACATGTCAACGAATAAAAGCAACTTGATCAGACACACCCCACCATTCATAAACTGCCTGACAAATGGTACACAGTATAAGGATTCACATTTTTCCATTTTTCATTAAAAGTAACCGTTTAAATCCTTTGTAAAGGAAGCTGGATTTTACCAGATTGCAGTTCCAGTCTGGTTCTTAGCTCTGAAGACAGTTTAACAGCATCTTAAGCTCTTATCTGATTGGTGGATTTTCACTGGTGATAAATGGTGGTGGACCGTATCCAGTCAAATCCGGAACAAGATTTAAGGAGGATTTTCCACATAGCTCCATGTTGCAAATCTTCAGTGGATCCGATTCAAAACTTAAATTCTACTTTTTAGTTTGAAAGAAGAAGACCCAACCTGAGCCTGAAGCAGCCGTCGATGGTGTAGAACAGATGAACAGTCGATCAGCAGTGGTGCTCATTAATTTGTAGACCACTTTTTAAAGCCTAGAGCTTGTAATTTTGGTTGTTGAAATTCTCTTTGTAGCAAGATGTTTTATCTTTTTCTTTCATTTTTTAAAGTAAAACAAACTTCCATCCAATTTTCATGAACGGAAAACAAACAATACAGATTTCCTTTGACGCGCCTACCAGGCTGTAAACAAGCATTGCTGTTTTATGAGCTTGACTTGCTTTTGGTTCCAGCCTCGTGTGGCCAGAGCTGCAGCTTATGAAATTTCTGTTTTGGCTTTGTTTTTCGGCCTCAGGGCTTCCTCCTTTTATGCAGCAGTGACATGCTTTAGAAATGAACACAGAATAATTCGTTCAAATATGGAAATGCACAAAAACAGCCAAACTGTTATTGTACTATTTCATTTTGTGAGATGATAGGACATATTTAACATGCAATTTTATTCTGGGAATTTCACACTTTTCAGGAAAAAAGTTAAAACTCTGCTTCTAGTTTCCCACAGATAAACCACCTTTGTGTATAAAAGTAAAAAAAAAACTATTTTGAAATCACATTCCTGGAAGTGAGGGAAACGCCAAAATTCATCAGAATCCCCCCCAAGAGGATAGATGTCATGTCTCACGTCCTCCATAACCTCCTTTACTTTGCTCCCTATTGGACTTCAGGGCAGAAACATATGCCTCTGACATCTGGTTATCATTTTTCAAGATTTTAAAATGGATATTGGGATTAGCCTTTGCTAGCAATGTGTCCCTGAACCCACTATTGATGTAACCGGTTTGTTAGCTTGTAGTGGGCAGAGAATCCCTCCTGACTTTCCCAGGGCTCATACAGCAATCCCAGGACTTCCACTACACAGTAATGAGCAGCTGCAGGGCTCAGGTTCAACCACCAGCCTGGACTGTCGCCCAGACAGTAGAGCAGGCTGCTGTCCAGTAAACCCTCGGGCTACAAACAAGAACTGTTCAGAAGAACAAAAGACAAAAACAGCTAAAGTAAGCCTAAAAAAACGCTCCTCATTTCCCACTGGCTTTATTCTTGTTTTTTTTTTTTTTGTTTTTTTTTTTTGTGAGATGTTGAGACATCTTCTCTTGCATCAGAATATCCACCACAGTTATAGATCATTTCACATCAGTTCTTAATGGGACCTGTGGGAGTTCAGCAGCAGCACACATTCAGACCATTTTGTCACTGTGGTTTCTTGCTTTTACTCCAGTTATCTTTTCTGCTACACTTTGCTTGAAGCTTTATTTCCCTTCTTTGAACAGAAAAGGCAATAATACGAACCGTTTTTAACAGTTTGGAGATAATTACTGATCATGATGTGAAAGGTAAATGGAGCAAAAAGATTGCTTTTAAAACTTTCTGAAAGTCTAAAACATCAGAAGTTTTTTTGTTATGAAGGAGTTTAAGTAACTTTTGCACCATTTTGTCCTCATTTTCTTCCTGTTTATGTTTGTGTATGTTAGGAATTTACCTCATTTGTCAAAACCTTTTATTTTTCTGGAGAATGTACTTGAATTCTGCAGAGAGATCCATGATAACATCTGCAGAAGCTTCCTCGGATTAGAACTCATAATAATGATGTTGATAAAGCCCACGTCGTCATCATCACGGGTGATGGACTCCCTCATCACAATGCAGCATTATGACAACTCCTCCCATAAAATATATCCATGTTTCTCACAGAAAATGCATTTTTTCAAGACATTAATCCCTAAAACATTTGCAAAGGCAGTTTAACACCCACTTAATCAATCCGATCAATCCGTTGGCCTTGTTTTAATGTTAACTTTATGGCGTCTCCCTAAAATAGCATGGACAAAAATCTTACACACAGGGCCAATTCTTAACAACCCCTCACACATTCACACTCCATGTGCAAGTCTGTGCAGAAGATCTGCCACATTAAATGCCATTCCCACCAACTGGTTACATTGATGCAGGCCTTTAGTAATGACAGCCCTCAAAGCACAGCCTGTGTTTTGTGTCGGTCTACAAATATCTACAAGTTACATGGTTCATTTGAGACAACTGCTGAGGTATGGAAATGAAATGGTCTTTGTGTTAATGTGAATGAATAGTGGTGTTTCCGTGTATTTGTAAAAGTATTAAAAAGCACTGAATGTTGTAATCAGCAGAATTTTTTACATGAAAAGGAAGTTATCCCTTTTGCTTTGCAGCTTCTTAACGTGACAGCAAACAAAAAATAAGTTTCTGAAGAAGTTGTTGGGAACAAAAAGTACAAGAAAGACAATACAGATTAATACAATCTGGATTGTTGACATGAAAATTGAAATGATCCACTTCTTGGCAGGTTAATGATACACTGTAGATAGATGAATAAAGATATACGCAGCCATGCGATATTATGAAGTTTCTGTCACAGTACTAGAATGTCAGATTTGTTTTCCATTAATGAAACGTTTAAAAAGTCAGGTTCCCCTCAAATCAATCACCATGTCTTCTTTTAAGAAGAAAAAATTGTGTTTCTTTTTGTAAATAAACTGCACCTTTGTGACTCAGTCTCACAAAAAAAGATCATCGGAGCCTCTGAAACACTTCACAGTGATAAGTGCATTGCCTGCAAAGAATTTGATTTCACTCAATCATTGTTTCTCTCCCTTCATGATCACCCACTGTTTAGCTCTCTCACCCAGATTGACTCAACCTCCCCTGTGGTCATATGTTAGTGGAGGCCTAAGGTAACCATGGCAATTACCATGGGAACACCCCTGCCAGCCCTTATTAACCCCCAGTCTGTCAGGATCCCGTTCCTGACAGCTGCAGTGTCGTGGCTCTTCCCACCACAACCTCTTAGATTGACCCAGGAAGTGCTCCCTTTTCCATCTGGAGATGACCTGAATGTTTGAGAAACTTGGCACCCTTCCAGTGGACATCCCAGCCAATTTCTCCTCAAGCTCTCCAGTTCACCTCTGCAATGTGTGAATGGTTAACTACTTGGTCAAAGCGGTAAGAAAAATCGAGAAGAGCAGCTCATGAGTGGTGCACTCCAGAGCCACCTGGCTGCAGTGGCTGAGAGTAATTCCGTGCTTCAGCTGGTGTCAACCCAAATAGCTTTAGGCATTTGCAACCCCGCTGTACTTCACTGATCTGGAAGCAGTGCAAACCAGATTCAAGTGTAGGCTGGCAGCTATTATACCTAATGGGATGCAGATCCTTGAAACATATGGTCCCACTCGATAAAGTCCCCTGAGCTCAAAGAGGAAATGTTATATTTCCAATTTACAAAAGCAGTCGAGAGGCACCTGTTAGTTTGTTAGTTTTTCATTTGAACCACTTTTATTACATTACATTGGATGGCTAAGGAGACAGACAGGGATTAGCTTCCACTTCGATCTGTTAGCTTTACCTATAGCTTTTCATGCAGCCATGTGTTTCTGATCATAGAGGTGACCTGCATGAATGGAATTATTTAACACACACATGCTTTCATTTACAGTGCGACCAGGGAATGTCAGCCAAAGAGATGTTGTACAATGGTTGCTTAAATAATGGAAAATTCAAGTAAAGGAGTTGAATCTTTAATCTTTTATTTCATTTTTTGAATAAATATTTAATCATTTATTCAAAGATGATTACATATTTAAAAAGTTTCAATGATAACAATCAGTGATAAAAATGATTTTTGTGAACAGCTATGTGATTTAGCTTGTTACAGAAGTTAACTGCATATATATCTTATGAGAGAAAACAGTAGGGTTTTGCTTGTTGGTGGGGGTGTTCGAGTCCTGCTGCCTTTAGGCAAGAGGCTGTGTACACCCTGGACAGATCGCTAGTCCGTCACAAGGCCAACACACAGTGCCACTCACACTCACCCTCACTCTCAGACCTCATTTATGCAGAACAATTAATACGTGCAGGAATGGACCTTTCTTTCCGTCCTTGCATTCCCTGCCTGTTTCAGCACATTTGCAGAGCATTTGCAGATGGGTTCCCAAATGCAGCAAATGGAGCAGTGCAAGGGGAAATCATGGGAGTAATGTGACCAGTAAAATGAACAATGAAGAAGAAGAGGGCAAGAGAAATGGCTCAACTTTTTTCTGAGAATTCAGAATATCATGATCTGGTCTGATGTCACTATGGTGGCTATTTTGTAATGCTGATGAAACCAACGTTGATTTCGTAGACTGTATATAAAAAGACGGA
Source organism: Telmatherina bonti (assembly GCF_933228915.1). Classification (NCBI taxonomy): domain Eukaryota; kingdom Metazoa; phylum Chordata; class Actinopteri; order Atheriniformes; family Telmatherinidae; genus Telmatherina; species Telmatherina bonti. The sequence continues at coordinate 14,453,998 of NC_136622.1, read as the reverse complement.
CAGAACCATCACTCATAGGTTTATGAAGAGCTGAATTAAAACTCATTGGGCGATTCCCACTGTCGCCATCTTGACAGCGTTACATCTGGTTGCTCCCAGAAAAAACAGAAATGGGAAGAGGTGGACATGAGAGGGGGCCTGTGAGTGTGGGGATGGATGATTGATAGCTATTGAACGGTGAGCTACCTGTGAGTTAAGTGAGATAACCTGGAACTACTGTGAGCTAACCAGCTAACGGATGAGATAGGCTGGCTGAAATCTGCGGTTGTACTACATTCTGCTGTCTTTCTGTGGGATCTTGGGTACATGTCAGTTAATAGGAAACATCATCAATTATGGAAAATCATGACAATAAATTACTTCCAAACAGATAAGTTATAAAAACAATCCCTCCTCCCACAGTTATCATGCAGGTAAACCTGACTTATCAAACATAAAATTTTATTTTGAACCAGGTTGTGTGTATATTTATTTCTGCAAATGCAAAGTTGTCACGACTCTAAGTATTTACTCCATTTTGGACCTCCTTCCGTGATGGGAAAACTGCAATTTTTGGCAGTTCCATGTAGACTTAACTTTTAACCGCCGAGGTTGCTGCATGGTTGATACTGAGTAATGAACTCTGGACTCTGTACTGTCATCTTGTGGATGCATTGCCTAACAAAGGCTTCTAATGTAAAGCATGCATGAGTGTGTTGGTAGTGATATTTAACAACGTTTACATACGTACCTGTACTGAGCAAAAAACATGCCATTATCGATTACAAACACTAAGTAATACAAAACTACAACTACTACGACAAAGCAAAGCCCCAGGTGTGGTCCAAACCTTCTGGCAGCAAAGTGATGGTAGCCACCAAACCACCTGAAGTTTGAGGTTTTTTTTTTGTGGACTTTCCTTTGTCTTTAATGATCTTTTTTTTTTTTACTGCCTTTTCACTGTGAAGAGAAGAGTCCTAACATTGTCCGTTATTGTCAGGACTGTTTGTCTTCAGTAGTAAGTGTTTCGATTGATTGGCAAGATTTCCACTAATGACGTTCTCCTCATTTGAATTGTTCATTTATTTTTGTTTCCGTTTTCGGATGCTGATCAAGTTAGGTTCATTTGCAAAGCTTTGTTAATATAAAACAAAACGAAGAACAGAATGTTATGCTTGTTCTGCTCTGTAGAAATCTGTATACGCTTGAAAGCACCTTTACTCCCTGGAAACAAGCTCATGACTGACATAGTGTTGGAGATCATGCTGGAGTTGTAATATGCAGCTCATTGCTATGTAATTATATGACTGCTGCATTTCCCTTGGCTGCTCATTTAGAAAATCTCATTGTCATGTTAAACCCTCATTAGCATGACACTGACTGACATGATGCTAATGATATTAGAAATTAACAGTAATGCAGGCATCTGGGAGGCATTTCAGACTGTAAAGTGGTTATTCTCTGCTCTCTTTGCTCACCGCTCTTGGCTGTGTCTGATTGTTTATTTTTTTTCTACAATGGCACTGCCATATTTCTATTTAATTAGCACAGTATAAATGAGAATAAATTTTAGAAAAAAATAATTGATTAGTTGGGTTTAACACAAAGTAAAAAGTGCATTTTTGCCCTTTTTGAAAACAGATCCTGTTTTACACTTGCTTAAAAAATACACATTATGTGGGCTATGGATGCTCCATCCATCCAGTTCAACATCCAGTCAGAATAAAAATTTGTCATTGAAAATTAGTCTTGGCTAGAATGTGTGACATCATCATCAAATGTATGTGACATCATCATCAAATGTTTGATGTCCACGAAGCACACATGTCCCTATCAAATAAATAAATAGGAAGAAGATGTAAACATGTCTGCTGATCTGATCTGCTTGGATCAGAAAGAACATTCAATCCCATTGAAATGTGTGGTTAAACATCTTCATGATTGGATCAGCAGGCTAAAATAACCATGTATACACTCATTCTGATCTTTTCTGTAGTTTATGTTGTAGCTGTGCATGCTTGAACCATGTGGATGTTTAGTTTCAGGAAAGATGGAACAGACAGACTGAAAGATTATTGAGCAACTTCCATCCATCCATCCATCCATCCATCTTCTGCCGCTTATCCGGGGTCGGGTCGCGGGGGCAGCAGCCTAAGCAGGGAAGCCCAGACTTCCCTCTCCCCAGCCACATTTGCCAACTCTGCGGGGGGGATCCCGAGGCGTTCCCAGGCCAGCCGAGAGATGTAATCCCTCCAGCGTGTCCTGGGTCTCCTCCCAGAGGGACGTGCCTGGAACACCTCACCAGGGAGACGTCCAGGAGGCATCCTGACCAGATGCCCGAGCCACCTCAACTGGTTCCTCTCGATGCGAAGGAGCAGCGGCTCTACTCTGAGCCCCTCCCGGATGACCGAGCTCCTCACCCTATCGCTAAGGGAGAGCCCGGCCACCCTGCGGAGGAAACTCATTTCAGCCGCCTGTATACGAGATCTCGTTCTTTCGGTCACGACCCACAACTCATGACCATAGGTGAGGGTAGGAACGTAGATCGACTGATAAATCGAGAGCTTCGCCTTCTGGCTCAGCTCCTTCTTCACCACGACAGACCGGCGCAGAGCCCGCATTACTGCAGACGCCGCACCGATCCGTCTGTCGATCTCACGCTCCATCCTTCCCTCACTCGTGAACAAGACCCCGAGATATTTAAACTCCTCCACTTGAGGCAGGACCTGACTCCCGACCCGGAGAGGGCAATCCACCCTATTCCGGCTGAGGACCATGGTCTCAGATTTTGAGGTGCTGATTCTCATCCCAGCCGCTTCACACTCGGCCGCGAATCGCTCAAGCAAGAGCTGGAGATCACGACCAGACGAAGCCAACAGGACCACGTCATCCGCAAAAAGCAGGGACCCAATCCTGAGGCCACCAAGTCGGATCCCCTCAACCCCTCGGCTGCGCCTAGAAATTCTGTCCATATAAGTTATGAACAGAATCTGTGATAAAGGGCAGCCTTGGCGGAGTCCAACCCTCACCGGAAACGAATCCGACTTACTACCGGCAATGCGGACCAAGCTCTGACACCTGTCGTACAGGGACCGGACAGCTCGTACAAGGGGGTCCGGTACCCCATACTCCCGGAGTACCCCCCACAGGAGCCCCCGGGGGACACGGTCGAATGCCTTCTCCAGGTCCACAAAGCACATGTAGACTGGTTGGGCAAACTCCCATGCCCCCTCCAGGAGCCCAGAGAGGGTATAGAGCTGGTCCACTGTTCCGCGACCAGGACGAAAACCACACTGCTCCTCCTCAATCCGGGATTCGACTATCCGGCGGACCCCTGAATAGACCTTACTAGGGAGGCTGAGGAGTGTGATTCCCCTGTAATTGGAACACACCCTCCGGTCCCCCTTCTTAAAAAGGGGGACCACCACCCCAGTCTGCCAATCCAGCGGTACTGCCCCCGATGTCCACGCGATGCTGCAGAGGCGTGTCAGCCAGGACAGCCCCATAGCATCCAGAGCCTTAAGGAACTCCGGGCGGATCTCATCCACCCCCGGGGCCTTGCCGCCAAGGAGCTTTTTGACCACCTCAGCGACTTCAGCCCCAGAGATAGGAGAGTCCACCCCTGAGTCCACCAGCTCTGCTCCCTCATGTGAAGACGTGTTGGTAGGATTGAGGAGGTCTTCGAAGTATTCCCTCCACCGACCCACAACGTCCCGAGTTGAGGTCAGCAGCTCCCCACCTCCACTGTACACAGTATTGATGGAGCACTGTTTCCCCCTCCTGAGCCGCCGGATGGTGGACCAGAATCTCCTCGAAGCCGTCCGGAAGTCTTTCTCCATGGCCTCGCCGAACTCCTCCCATGCCCGAGTTTTTGCCTCGGCAACAGCCGAAGCCGCATGCCGCTTAGCCCGTCGGTACCCATCAGCTGCCTCCAGAGTCCCACAGGCCAAGAAGGCCCGATAGGACTCCTTCTTCAGCTTGACGGCATCCCTCACTGCTGGTGTCCACCAACGAGTCCTGGGATTACCGCCACGACAGGCACCAACGACCTTGCAGCCACAGCTCCGGCTGGCCGCCTCAGCAATAGAGGCACGGAACACAGCCCATTCGGACTCAATGTCCCCCGCCTCACTCGGGACATGTTCGAAGCTCTGCTGAAGGTGGGAGTTGAAGCTCGCTCTGACAGGGGACTCAGCCAGACGTTCCCAGCAGACCCTCACAACACGTTTGGGCCTGCCAGCTCTGACCGGCTTCCTCCCCCACCATCTGAGCCAACTCACCACCAGGTGGTGATCAGTTGACAGCTCCACCCCCCTCTTCACCCGAGTGTCCAAGGCATGTGGCCGCAGGTCCGACGATACGACTATACGATACGACGGGCCCCATGGGCCTTTGCCCATGGGGCCCGGTCAGGCTCAGCCCGAAAGGGTTACATGGGCCCCACCTCCCGTGGGCTCACCATCTGCGGGAGGAGCCGTAGGGGTCGGGTGCAATGTGAGCTGGGCGGCAGCAAGGGGCGGGGACCCTGGCGGTCCGATCCCCGGCTGCAGAAGCTGGCTCTGGGGACGTGGAACGTCACCTCTCTATTGAGCAACTTCATGGACTAAATGTTCAAAATGAAAAATGAAAACTCTTCTTCTTTCGAACTAGTTGGCCATGCACAAGTCAGACTAAATAGTTTACCTTTCTTAAAAACAATGTAAAAGGGCTGGAGTAGCTTGCCACTGCTGTGGAATCTGGGGCCTTACACATTACACAGCTGTGCTGCTTTCCAGTGAGACATACAATATACTTGCCTCTGATTTCCTTCATTGATTTTTTTTAAAGTGCTGAATCTCATAAAATTGGTGTTATTTCACAAGCAAAAGGAAATCGTTCAAAAAGTCTAAAAAAAGAAACGTGAAATGGACCTTTTTGTCTGGTTCAAAGCAAATAAACCAGCCTGCATAGTTTTACCATGATGGTGATGGTGGTATATGCTGGGAGCTGGTTGTAATCTTGTCAAAAAACAGTTGATATGAATCTGACCTTGTTGATTCCTTAAATCTCTGGGAATGTCTTGAATATTGTGTCTTTGAAGTCAGTCTTGGGGGGTCTACTGTTTGCTAATCCAAACCATATCAGCTGTCAAGCCACCTCATTTTAATATTTGTCAGGTCAGATGTGATTTGCAACGCAGTGACATCTAATGCGTGTCAAGTCTTCTCTGAAAAAACAAATCTTTTGTGCATTAGCAGAGGTTGTTTTCTCCATTGTTTCCATTCCCCTTTTCTAAAACACATATTTCATTGGCAATCAAAAACAGGAAACCGCAATGGAAAATCGGCCAGTTCTCTGACTGTCTTTGCTCCTGGTTTATTAGTGGAGCAGCAGTGACCCCGCCCTTGTTTAACTTTGCATATTCTATTCAGGGCAGTGAGGTGAAATATCAGGATGGCATTTCCACCATGAACATGTGATGCAGAAAAATGTTTTTTTCTAAATTGCAAAGTCCAAAATTGGTAAAAGTCTTACTGTGAAGAAGTTACTTCTGTGACTTGGGAACAGGTGTCATAATGTCCTACCCTTTTAACCAAGATTACTTAATTAGAACTTGAAATAGATCATGAGTACATTATGATATTTTTCAAGCCAAAAACAGAAAATTATGTCTTTCTGTGTTCAACCAAATTATATTCAGGTGGATGGTGATTCTATGGAACAGTTTGACTCATGCTGATGCTTATTTCTTTCAAATTTATGGAGGCCAGAAAAACTCATTTTGACAGAATCATCCATTGATTTTTTTTTGTGAATATGAGTTTCACCAAAGTGTCCCTTCATTATCCAGAATCGTTACCCAAACTGAAAGATTCATCACGAGCAAGGCTTTTAAAACCAAAGTGTCACATTGTGTCTGACAAAAGGATTAGAGGCATTTACATGGCTGACTTGATTCAAGCGCTTTTCCCTTTCATAATCCCCTCATTTGAATACCTAATGAGAGGGATTCTGTCTGGATTTCTCATGCATAGTGTATGTTAGAGGCCTTCACAATTAATTTTATCAGCTGTAATTATATTTAAAAGTTTATTACCCTGAAAACAGCAATTAGGAAACAACACAACTGTTTGTGCTGTCAGTGTATCAAGTGGTGTTTCAGTGAATATGTAAGGTTTTCCTCATGACCCTTCTCCTGAACTTCGCTTTGATCCACAAATGTCTTTGCGTCCCTTTTAAACATCAAGCTAGAGCAAATATATCACCAACAGCGATGGCAGGCTGAACAGAGGCTATTCACTAGCTTTAAAAACTGTGGCCATCTTCTGTCTGTACCAGCATTTCAAAGGCACCTTAGCAACCATGCGAACAATAGCAGCACTGGTCATGCCCACAGTGTGTGTGTCGTGTGTGGTCCGGTTCCAGTTGTAAAAGAGGCAAGACAAAGCACTTTGCGATCACAGACTTTGGCTTGAGCAGGTCGAGCCATTTTCCATAGGTGAATGCGCTTGTTTGTTAAAGGGAGAAACTGGAAGAATGCAGCTGCAGTGGCGGTGAAGTGTTTTGTGGGACATTGACTTGGACGGGTTTGTGTATAGTTAGCTTTGTTACTGTCTCATTGACATGCAAGGCATGTCTGACCTCTGGTACTTACCTAGCCAGAGGCTAACCCTAACTCTAACCCGCTCCATGCTAGTTCGGAACGATGTCAACAATCTGGTGGAAATTTGATTATTGTTTTTCTCGGAAAACGTTCAGCTGATGGGTAATGGCTTCTTTGCTTTTTTTGTAGCTGCATGAAAGTGATGTTTGTGACAAAGAAGCATTGTCACACGTCTCGCAGCGCAACGCCACACACATGGATGCACACACACATACCGGTACTCACCTGGTGGTTGTCCCGAAGACCTGGAAGTCACAAGCGGCACACCCGCGGGACTGTACAACAGCGGCATTCCCAACCTTCTACCGGCCATCAGCATGTTATTAGGGGTGATCTTGACGCTATCGCTACTGGGAAGGGCTGTGTACTTACCGTGGGTCATGGATGAAAACCGAGGCAAGGTCCTCACCGCGGTTAAGACATGGACGTGTGTCGCAATGCGGCAGTGACGTCATCGTCATGTGCCGCATTGAAACGGCGCATTGTGGCCTATTATTGGATTTCCTTCTTTTCCTACAATGTTCATATTTGTAATCCTGTGGTGTTTGTTTGTATATCTGTTCTTGAATTATGTTAGTATGGCTAGTTGTGATGCAGGACAACTCTTATTTAAGAAAAACCTTATTTTCTCAGTTAATTGGGAAGCTTCCTGTTGTGGGAGGAGCCTCAGGGTTAAAAGGAGTTCATTCTGACTTGCTCGGGGTGGCGAGTAGGTTGGATTGTGTTGCAGAGCTGGAGTGTAGAAAACGTATGGTGAGAAACCTGTGTAAATACTGTAAATATTTTGTAAATGTTGTACATATTACTCGGGATCACTGTAAATATTGTTGCCCTTGGGAGGGGTTGGAAATAAACCACCTCAAACGAAACCACAACGTTGCCATCATCATTGGGAACAGCAGAGAACCCCGTAACAACCTTCATGTCGAACCGCTTGTCTTGTGACGTGACGGTCTGCGGTTTGAGTTCTGCACCCCTACGTTGCTGCAGCCCCGAGGAGGACACAATGGTTCTCTGAGGGCCGGTTCCTAGCTCGGATAAATGCAAAGGGCTCTGTCAGGAAGGTAAACCATGTGCCACTTCAGAGGGACAAGCCAAAAGGGGGAAAACGACATGAAGGTGACTTTCATGTTGGATGACGGACAACAGCTATCCAGTGGCAGCTTTTCTCAAGCACTGATGGAGATCAATGTGGCCCCATCGGTTTTGCGGCCCCTTGGCTTGTCTCTAACTAATGCAATCTTGCATTACTTTCAGCTCCTCGATGATGAGGAGCTGACTTGATGTGGGCATCGGGCTTCTTTTCTGCTCAGAAGAAGAATGGTCCCGTCAGCTAAGCCCAGGGAGACAACTTCATCTCTTCCCTGGTAATTAGATCATAGGCACCGCTTGCTGGGGAGCCAGAGAAAAGCTCATTGGACCTACAATAAATCAGTCAATGCAACTGTATCTCCATCTGCTTGGGGGGGGGGGGTGGCAAAGAGAAGAATGGAATTCTTCGGGAGAAATGCTGTGGCGACCTAGTCAGCAGAGACAGGGGGCAGCCTCACACCATTTCTCTCGGAATCCTTCACTGTTTGGAAACTTTTTTGTGCCTTGTCTCATTATGAAATAAGCAGTGAAATGTAAATTTTCTCTGATTTCTTTGGGAAATGAACTTTCAGGAAGTAGTTTTTTTGTAGCTGAAGATCCCCTTGGGGGTGAGAAGATTAAACCATAGCTGTCTCTCCAGCCCATTTCTTGTTTTCTGAGCTACTTTAATCAAATTATGGAAAAGTTGTTTACAACTGTTTCAGCAAAAAGTTAAAGTCAAGTCAAGATAAGTTGAAAATTGTGTAATATTCGCAGAATTTGAGCTACTGCAGCTTGAGCATACTTCCTGGTTTAACTGTGTGAAAGCAGTGGACCAACTCACTCCAGTTTAAGTGATGGGCCATTTTGCTGGACATTCACCTAACTATCGTACAACTACACCAGGTGATCTGAATCTCCCTGACAACCAGGTCCACAGGATCCTGCAGGGAAAAGCAGGCCCAGACGCTTGCCATAAGATGACTTACGCAGAAAGCAAATGAAGTACTTGACTGCAGAAAAGGATTTTCCTGAACTTTTTGAAAACTTGTATTTAAATTTTTTACATCTCATATGTTGGTACAAACAGTCCATGTGCATACCAATCTCCACAAATATGCAATAGCCAGAGGGTAAGTTACTAAGAGCTGCACCAAGGTCAGGAGCCAAGCAGGTGTCTGAAGCCCGATTTGGCGGAAGAAGAGGGAACCTTCTTGTCATCTTTTCGTGCCAGAATGTGTGCTTTCTCTGTACAATGCTGGCCTTATGCGGCAGAATACCTGTCAGAGTGCCTCTGCACTCTTATTCCTTTGCAACAATGGAATCCTTTCTCAATCCACTCCTCCCCCCTTCACTCTGCTTCCCACTGAGCCCCCCCCCTCCCCAACAGATTCAGTGAAACATCTTTTAGCTATGTCTTGATACTGTAGGTCATTGTCATTTCCTGAAGTGCAAAATGTAATGAGAGGGTCTCATCAACACTGAAGTTGTCATGTTAATAGGTTGAAACATGCAATTACACACGATGCATTGCAAGTTAAAGCTTCTATTTTTTTAGTCTATTGATTTATGACATGTTTCCAGGAACTAATCTGGGGAAGCTTACTGGCACCGACACAAACATGTACATAATCAGCAATGACACATACAGGACACTTGAAATCAGCCTGATTCATCAGTAAGATATTTTAGTAAGCTGACAGTGAGGCTTATGCTAGCACTGCAGGTTGACTCATGTTTCCTCTGTTGGGTCTTTTGTTGTTTCTGTGTAAACTCAGTGTGTTTTCACTGTCTGAAATCCTGACCTGCAGGCTGAAAGCTCAACACTTCATTTTGATACAACAGAACGGCCCAGTAAGATGGAAAACATGCTCTCTCATGAATGGGATTGTCGAACAGAGCTTTTTCTTTTTGATCACTTTAACCAGGAATCACATCGCTCCAGGGACAAATGCAATCAGTTGTAACAGAAAAGCTGGAAGAACTACCAAGAGACACGTCAATGAGGGGGAACGGCTTCAGCCAACAACTGCAATGCTTAAACAGGCAGTCATGATGAGAGTGACTAAAGTATCAAATCCCCTGAAATATATATAAAAAATGAGAGGAAAAACGCTTTTGTCCATTTCATTCATTCATTCATTATCCTAATTGCTTAGTCCGATTAAGGGTCGCGGGGAAGCTGGAGCCTATCCCAGCAGTCTTTGGGTGAAAGGCAGGGTACACTCTCGCCAGTCCATCGCAGGGTTTATTTTTTTGCCCATTTCATATTATTTAATTCAAAGTCAAGTTCTGACAGTCTGAGCAAGTGAAATAAGAGTTTTATTACTTGCATCATTCAAGGAAGTAGGAGAAGATGATTGGGCTTAGGTTTGGGCTTAAACATACTAGCTCTTTGGTCTGGTCCCAAATTCAATATTCTCTCTGCCTGACTGGGAAAGTCCTGGTTTGACGATTCTTCGTACCTCATTAAGTTTCCAGTGCCTCACTGCTCCTCTGATGAGACACTGTGTTTTCTGTGTGTGAGTATATGTGAAGGAGATTCTTTTTTGAATAATTCATGGCAGTGGGAAACTCCGAAGGAAGCAAACTAGTCAATATTCCCAACTTGACCCAATTTAGTTTGGTCACATGACATCCAATTCAACGCATTCCCAACATACCGTACATTAAGCAGTGGAAGGTGACCAAATAAATGTTATATAAAGGAAAAAGAGGTGGGGTGGGGGGGATTTTCTCAATGTTTTAAATGTTTTCCCAGAGTTTGCTTACACTCAACTAACCATTACCAACAGGCAAGATACGGATCTTTCCAAACAATTACAGTTCTGTATCTAAGGTTTTGGGAAAGTTTGTTCCTTTGTACACATGCACAAACATTCATATAGACAAAGAATGTATGTGCCAAAGAGAGGAAGTTGCGAAGGAGCAGGATCACACAACCATGAAAGTTCTCACTGCCAGGGGTCAAAGGTGAAAGCCTTGAAGTGGAGGGAGAGTAGGGGAGCTTGGGGTCTCAGGTCAGGTAGTCCATTAGGCTGGAGCTCTGTGGGAACCACAAGTCGAACACACATTCAGATGAATGTTTGTGTTTGTTGTTATGGAGCTTTTTGGTTATTTTTTTTTATTACCAGTGCAAAACAATCATATAATGAACTAATTCATAAATACTCATAAAGGTGTGAGAAGAATAAATGCCTATTGAATCCCTCCTCCTGCCTATGTCAGTGTCTTTTCCTCTTACTTATCCTGCTTCTCCTTATGTCATACATTTTCTATTATGCAATATACTACAAGTGTACTGAAATATTAAGAATAACAATAATACTATCAATTCTAATTACTATTACCACTTCTTTGTTCCACAGCAGATAAGACGAATCAGACAGATTTAACTAAACAAACATAAGAGCCAAATTTGATGCTACATTCTCCTTATCTTCATCATTATAACCAAGACTGAGAAAATGATAAGTTTATCAAAAGTTTATCAGAAATATTTTTGTTTTTCTAAATAAAAGTGATAATTCCTTTGATCACAGTGGAGAATTTCCCCATCTACACAATATATGTTTTTATCTAAATACAAATCTGGAATGAGAAAAACTTCATAGAATACATTACAGATAGGAAGATGAACCCAAACTAACTACCGTACACAAGTACAGAAGCGGTGCACAGCCCCTGTACATTGTTAGCAACATATTGTAAAGCTATCATATTGTTTGTTGCAATGTTCAACAATGATATCACAAATCACATGGCTACCAGATAATCATGCAGCCCTACAACCAGATGAGAGAAGAAAAAACTTTCCTTTTGTTAAAAATCTATGCCCATATCTTTTAATCTTCCAAAGTAATTGTGCTATGTTGGTCCTTGCATGAGAGAACTGTGATGTTAATGCAGCACCATAACCACTGGCATTGGAAACATTCCTATAGACGACTGGATGCAACTGTAGAAACAACACAAGAGCAAGTTGTACAGGAACCACATCATGCATATGCAAACAAAACTACAACATTTTCAAGCAGTATTTCTTTTAAACAATATTTGATGTTTTGGGGCATTTGCAATAGTTGTATATTCTTTGAGTTGGATTAGCCTGAATGAGCCAATTCCTGCAGCCTTTCCTCTTTAGCCAACACATTTAAAAATCAGGAGATAAATGACTGAAACAATGGCACCGTTTGAGCCAGGTATTGTGACTTAAATTTTGGCATGTGTTACCATTCAGAAGACTGAGGATGATTTATTAGAAAGTAATTCAGACAGAGTGATGATTTTCTATAAGCAGAGAAAAAGTAACGTAATGTTAGCTATAAAAAATAGGATCAAATATCAGTTTTACAATGTTTACTTGGATTTGTGTACCTGTTGTACAACTCTAAACATGCTTGATATTTTCTGATGAAGCAGTACAAAATGTTCACATTCAGCACATTTTGCCTTTCTGTGACAGTTTAGAAAAAGACAGATGAGATGCATTCTACATAAGGACCTTAACCATAGTTAGACTTGGCCTAACTAAATACTTCAATCATTATATTTCAGTTACTCTCCGGTTGCATATCAAACATAATTGGCCATGTGCAGTTTGTGATGCTTCAAAGACATGTAATTAAGTTCACTTGGAAGATCAGACGAGTTCATCCTTTATAGAAGCAGCTTGAGCTGTGAGAAACCCCTCTTTATTTCACATTTATCTCTGTAAAGAAAACACATGCTGGTTTGTAGCTGTCACACACAGCCATAGTGTAAAATTTGGTGAATTCTGTTGTAATTTCTCTTGTGAGATCTAAAGTTTCCCCAATTTTGGTGTTTTCACTGTTAATGCTCAAAAATCTGTCTTCAAATTAAGAAAGAAGCTCACAGACTAATAATTTAGTACATACTGCAAATAAAAACAGACATGTTGTAGAATTAACCCACTCATTTGTTCAATAGTATCATTTAACATCAGAGACAGAGAGAAGCTGCTGTCATTTGTCCATGTAGTTACGTTATGCAGTACTGCTCTTACTAAATCGTAAACAAAACCCTAAAGTTTTACATCAGACCCTGCACATTTATTTATTTTTAGGATTGAAATAATAATAAATAAATCCAGCAGATTTCTAATCGGTATACCAGTTTGAACTTAACTGACATGATTTTTAGCTTAAGTTTGGTGTTGGAACACCTCGTCAACTATTTCCCTGCATATATCTAGGAAGCTTTGCTGCTTTCTAGAAGTAACCAGTCAAACTGAGCTTAATCCTGATTTGGCGGCTGTGTTTTCTCCAGTGCACTTGGGTAAATAAGAAGAAGCATATTGTTCTACCCACACAGTGACTGTAAGCTTGTCTTGTCTGCAATGTAGGGTAAGCTTGGCTTTAGTTATTGTTTGGCATGCACTAGATGAAGGGCTGGGTATTCCATTTCTCTCATGCATCTATGCATCAGTCTTTATTTTTATTTTCTATAAAACATACAGCAGTAATACTTTATGTTTAATCTCTGTCCTGTCAAATTTAGCTTCCTCTTGAGGGTTCAGATACTTTAAGAAAGGCGGCTTGCTGTCTTCAAACATACACTCAGCTTAACTTACTGGTACTTTAGAGTTGCAGAAACTTTTCCATTTCGTTATAATCCAGTTATTTGCCCAATTGAGAACACAAACTAAAAGGAAAGCGAAAATATGCTGCATTCATCCTCTGCTTTTGCTGCAAATGCGCTGTCAGTAAGGACATCACTTGTGATGGCTTCTGCTATATATGTTTTACCCCAGTGAGAGGCCCCTCCTGGTTGTTTGGGTCCAAATAATGATAGCAATTCCTTCTCTTTCAAACATGGATATGACTCTGGTTTGTAAATGATAAGGTTTTAGAGCTTCGACCCAAAAACGTAGAAAGGCTTCACACCTGATGCGCGATAAGCCTGGCCTACCAGAGCTGATTGTATTCCTTCATAACCCAGCAGTGACTCAAACAAAGCAGTTGCTGCAGGAGCCAGAGCGACAAAAGGAACCTATCCTGTTTGTGTGTGTGTGAGAGACCAGATGAATTGAGTCTATCCATCTCAGTAATACCAGCCCACCCTTTGTCCATTCATTTCGATCAGCACATAAGTCTTGGGAGAGTGTCAAGTACAGGTCAATATGCTCCTGGCAGCCCAATCAAGCCTGATGCATACGAGAGCAGCTAAGTGCAGATAACCCACAGGAGCAAACGAGGGATGACCCAAGACGGCGGTAGAATGAATATTACATTAACCTCCTTTGCATTAGGCTTAATCAAATATATTCATGTTTAAAGACATTATTTCATTAGTGTGGTTTTTGTGTTCAAACCAGAAAGTATGAGTTAGATTTTGAAAGTGTTGCAGCTGTTTTGTAGAGTTGCTGACAAGAAGCAGGCAGCTTCTGCTGGGTTATATCCAAGAAGAAACCTTTCCAGAGATCCACACCGTAACTCATCAGTATTTGGCCGTGTGCTGCAGCACCCGGGATTTTACTTGCTTTGGTTTAATCCCAGATTTACCTCCTTGGGTTTGTACCAGAGTGGGATTGCACCGGACTTGTTACCTTGCATTCAGATTTGCAAGCGCTGGTCTGAGGGAATCCACCAATAAAAAGCCTAACTTTGCATCATACCAGCTTCAGTTTTAGTTCTCTATCTCAGCATGTTGAATCTCACACATGATCATCATAAATTTGTGTAAAATGAAACCATATAAGGACTCTAATATTGGTAAATCATGACAAAGTTATTAGGAGCTCTAATACCATTTGGACTGTCTATTTCTTGATCACTGCACAAAAACACGGCTGCACGGTGGCACAGTGGTTAGCACTGTGGCCTCACAGCAAGAGGGTCACTGGTTTGATCCTTGGCTGGGGAGGGGTTTGGTCAGTGGCCTTTCTGTGTGGAGTCTGCATGTTCTCCCCGTGTATGCGTGGGTTCTCTCCGGGTACTCTGGCTTCCTCCCACCATCCAAAGACATGCATGTTAGGTTAATTGGTTACTCTAAATTGGCCCTAGGAATGAGTGTGAGTGATTGTTTGTCTCTCTGTGTGGCCCTGCGATGGACTGGCGAGCTGTCCTGGGTGTACCCTGCCTGTCGCCCAAAGCCTGATTTATTAAGATGGACTTTATTCTTACAGACTTAAAGATACTTTTCTGACCAATAAGGCTAAATTGACTTCTTATCTGCACACCAAACACTGAAGTTTGCACAACACTCAGTTGGTGCAAATGTTTGTGGACCCAATGTAAAAAAAACCTACAGGCGAAGCTAATGACTGTCTTTGTCAGTTAGTCGGCACCGAGGGCTTCTGGCAAAGCCCCGTGGGAGCTAATTTAATTACAGGGCTGCTGGACAAAAGCTGCAAAAATTGTTTGGATTTTTAACTTCCTGCATTTGAAAGTTGAAACAGATGTCATCCACCATTTTTTTTTTTTTTTATCTCCCACTCTTGTAGTCATTATCTTAAACCCTTGAAGGATGCCACGAAACCATAATGCTCCCTTGCAACAGGATTCTAGTGGGGAATTGTAGACCTTGAAACATGAAATCACTCACAAGAAGTTTTTTAAAACAAAGGTCAAAGAGTGACTTACTGTGCTTTATTCTACCTTTTCAGGCCAATTTTTTTTTTTTTTTTTTTTTACAAATTTTTTCCAAGTCCAGTGTTACAAAAGCAGCATCTCATATCTCTCAGTCTTTGCACAGGTGTCTGAGTAGAAGTCAACATGTCTCCGGTGAGCAGCACACAGTATTTATGGCCCTGACCCAATAAGCAGGGGGTCAGGGAGGGGATGGAGGAAGAGTTGACAGAAGTGTCAGTGGGGATTGTCTGGTTAGGGGTTGACGTTGTGGGAGTGGTAGAGGAGGAAGACCAGACAGCTGGAACACATGGCTGACTGTTTGCAACTTTAGAAACCTGGACCGGTTCCTCGTAGCCCCTTTTCTTCAGATCTGTTGCTTATCTTATTTTCTCTCAGTGTGTTAGGAACCATCTTGTTTTAATAAAAAATACAATTTTTAACCATTACCAAACAAAAAAAAAGTGCAGCTCCAGCAACCGCAGCAGCAGCTTTCTGTCTGGACCAGGAATGAGAATCTGCTTCTAATATTTTTACAGTGAACATTGGATGTTTCAACGACACATTTGAATCTGCCAGAGGGAAGGGAGTCCATTTTCATTTCATAAATCTTGTCATCAAGGTCATCCTGGTGCATGTCTTCATTTCAAAAGACAGTAGACATGTTTTCATTCACACTACTTTTTGCATACTTTTGCAAGCTGCAGCTTGCATCCTTGAAAATATGATTCTGATTAATTATGACGAAGTTATTTGTTGTAGCAGCAAACAACATGAAAGACCCAGTTTTAATATGTGTAAAGTGGAAACCTTGTTGTGTCAATCAGACCAAAGCGTTGAGGTTGTTTTAGGGGGTGTATTCTGTGTCAGCCTGTCCTATCGTCCTTTCTCAGAGATTTTCCTGCATAAGCTGCCAGCGTCCCTGATCCTCATTCCCCTTAACCGAGCACCCCCTGCACGGCCATAAAGAAAAATCTAATGAAATTGTTGCACTGGATCCTGCGTGCTTATTGCATTAAGTGCAATCAATAAATCCTTTTTGTAAGCTAGAATCCTCCCACTCCTTGAATCTCAATAAAGCTGAGTGCTCTCTGTGTAATGAAGATTGCTTGGGAACTTGATTACTCTTACTGCCGTTGAACTAAAGGGCTGGTCTTCTTGGCAGTTTACCCAGCACTGTATGGACCATTACTTGACTTTTCTTTTTATGTATGGGGGGGTGTGCTGTTAAAAAATGATGATCTGTGAATACTGTGTCAAACTGCATCACAGTTGCAGGACAGTCATTGTTGGACTTTACCACAACTTAACCAGGGGTGTGTATTGGCAAGAATCTGACAATACGATATGTATCACAATACGATATATTGCGATATATCAGGATACTATAAGCAAGACAATGTATTGTGGTTTTTCTTTACTAGTAGTAAACACTGAACACTGTTGCATGCTAAACATCAACTTATAAGAACAGAGGATCTCAATTTGGCTGCAGGATGAGTAAAAACACTGATATTTATGTGCAAGGTGAATAAAAAATAAAAATCTGCCTCATCAGTAAAGATTGATTATTTGTACTTTTGAATAGCAATATAATATTGTCACACAAAATATTGTGATATTTCAATATATCAGTATTTTCTTACACCCCTAATCGTAAGGCAGTATCTTTTGTCGGAATTTTCTCTGGGTGTTTTCAGGATTTGGGATGTTTTCCATCTGCAGCCTTTTGATGCAGGTGTCTGTATCTGTACAGACAGCTGGGCTTCATGAGCTTAAACATTTCTTCTTTTTTTGCTGGTATTGGCCCCAGCTTCCCCACTACCCTTAATTGGAAGATGTGGTTAAGAAAAACAGATGGATGGATAGATGTTTTCTTGTTTGCTCTGCTGATAATTTAACCCCTGCAAGCCCTCACATAGGTTTGACTCAGTCCAAACCTGTAATAACAGCACCTGTCCCTTTTCTATTCAACCAGCAGTGTGCAAAAATCAATGAAACCAGGCGCTTTATCAACTTCCTGGGTTCACTCGCTGCTCCCATGATCGTCACTAGATGGATAGGAATGGATATCACTCCTGCCTGGAATAGAGAGGGGGCATCACAGAAGAGAGAGCAGTCATGTTTTGTCTAGAACTCTTTTCCCATTGCGGGGTATCTCCTCATCACGGCACCAGGATGGATGATAAACTAAGAGCTCCTCCCATAATATCAGTTCTCCCTCTTTCTACGTTCCGTCTCAGCATGCCGTCATCACCTTGTGAAAAATTTTCAGGGAGATTTAAATCTTCCTCGTTCAGCCCAAAGAGGAGTTTTCACAATAAAACAAAATTGCAATCTAGATGGCGAATTGCAGCTTTTTCTGCAAAGCCTTGATTTCATGTTCAACCCTGATAAATCAGCCATTGTTACCGCAAAGCTCATGGAGCTCACTTTGACATGACATACTCATGTTTTCCTTTTCTTTTTATCTGTTTTTTTTTTTTTTTTTTTTTTTTTTTGTTGTATCACCAGGCTCTTGCATTTTTTTTTTTTTCTCACGACTGCTTTGAAGTCTTATCAGATCACAGCTGTAAGTGATTTCCAGCCCTCATTCATATTCTGGGTCACCAAGTTTGCATCGGCAGCGCCCCCAAAGCCTTTTTAAAATATGGATGACAAAAGAAGGTGACCAGTGTGACTGCTGCTTAATACCACGTGGAGCCTGGTGGCTGTAAATATTTCAGTGGTTGTCACAGAGCTGAAGGCTGGTTGCCAAGGAGTCAGAAAGGATGGAGATGAAGTTTCTCTGAACATCCCCTATTAGTATTACTTTAAAGTGGGAGCTTTGTAGGATGGACAACATTCACCAGGGATGCAAACTTACTGACTTTGACAACTTTAAGTCAATTATATTTGCCAGCCTTGAATCCACTGAGATAAACTATAAACAGTAATAGTGTTTTCGGACTGAGATAAAGGCTTATAATTAATTCAAATCTCAAACTTATTTCATTGTAACCTAATTTGTAACCTAGTTTTAAACTAGGAGATTTATTTAACAAAATTTCATTCTCAATAAAAGCGTTGGAATAACTTCATTGAAAAAGCCTGTTTTAGGGTGCTTAGTTATAAAATCATCATACATCACAAATTCATTAGAAGATTGGATTAACCTTCTTTAATATTGCTTATTTTTGTAGATTAAAAACAAAAAAAAGTGCAAAACTTTTTTTTTTTGCTCGTCACTTTTCTTGATATATTAGGAAAAAAAAAACACATTAGCTAGACCTGCTTTAATAACCAAGAAGACAAGTAAAAAGATCATTAAAAACAATAAAAATTGTGAATGAAAAATTCACAAAATGAAAAATCCGTATATTTAATTTTTCAATTAAATTTTCCCACCCCTATAATGTAATGTATAACTCAAATCTCTGCAGAAAAAAGAAAAACATGACTAGGAGCAACCGCTAATGCTTGTGAATTCCCCTTCAAACAAGCAGCCTCGTAAGAACCTTTACCAGTGTTATAGTTCTTGTTTACTGAAGGCGGTGGTTTCTCTGCACCTAGCTGCTCTTGTCTTTTCCTGCAAAAATAAGTGGATGAATGAGTAAATGTAAGCTTTTAGGAAAACACAAGAAAAGTACAAGAAAAGAAATTAACTTCATCCAGAGCTCAAAGTAAAACTTTTTTTTTTTTTTTTAAAAGAAAAGCAACATGTTTGATTTTAAAGGATTTATACCTGTTTCTTCTTCTAGTAATAATCATTTCGGGGCCACATTGTGGAAAGTGAAATTCAATTAATCAGCCATTTTAAACTAATTTCTCCATCTTTTATCTGTCCTGTTATGGTATTGCCATAAATAACCTAAAAGCCCTGGGAGATATTGAGCATATCCAACAACATCAGCCAAAACAGACTTTTGAGTGCAAGACAGATCAATACTTATTTAATAACAACATCCAGCTGAGAGGCCTTTATGCAATTTGGTGGTGATCCTGTAAGACGGATGCTCGCAGAGCAAGTCTACATACAGGTATAGATCTTTACCTTGAAAAATGAATGCAACTGAAGGGTTTTGCTATTATGAGTCTTGACTGAAAGTAAACTCAAAGTGGTACGATGCAGGAACATTTACTGCAACTGTCCATTATGGAAATAGCTAAAACCCAAAGGTATCTCTGTCTAGACAGCTCTGTTTGTGTACAGTGATTGTAAAGGCTGCAGATGTGCTGATATATTGCTTAAAGCCTGGCAAACAGTGTCTAATGTCTTTTTCTCGCTCTCTTTCATGTCCTGTGTCCTTTGTCCTGCCAACTTGCTTCCAGGTAAGGCCACTCCTTTACTTTAATCCCTCTCATAATGGCTGTTTGGTCTTTTTTTAAATGCATGTTCAAAATACTCGAGCTCCTTTATACCTTCAAGGGTGCTTGAGTTTTATTTATTTTTTGTCTTTTAGAGGACTCCATATTCGATTTCTGTCTTTATGCTGTTATGAATTCAGAATTATTTGTTTTACATCTGGTGAAGAGATTCATCCATCATTCATGTCCTGCCCCGCTTGTGTGAAGATGACGCAACATAGACCAATGGCATTCCTCTGTTCTAGTTTGCTCATTTTTCACGCGGCCATCAAATCTCCTAAATGTGCCATGTTTCTGCATAGAAAATTATTCTAATCTCAGCAACATCTGCAGGTACTGCCAGTTTTAAAATATACAATACGGCTTTTCAAAAGTATTTCAATGCTCCATCTGATGTGACTGTTTTGTGGGCACGCAGCGCTCTCTCAGGATAGCATTTAGTGAGACATTGAGAATAATGTATACTGTTTGACTTCTTTGGCTTTTTCAAGATCAGACAAGGGCATCAGGGAAGGTTTGAAGAGCTTTCTTTAGATTTTTAGGAAGGGAAATAATGGTGATTTAAAAAAAAAAAATAAAAGCTTAGTGCTCAATTTCCGCAGCTCGGCACCTGAACTGTCTGTTCTTTTGTCTTTAACAAACTGCGGATATAGGGTGCTGGTGTTGAGTGCGCTAGATGATCCTTCAAAAGAAGGTCTTGCCTTTGAAATTTGATGGGACCTTGACCACCACTGATGTTAATGCCATCAAGCGCAGCAGAAACAACCGGAGTTTGTCAGGGGATTTGGTACCATTACCGAGGAAGATCCCAGAAGGGTGTTTTTTTGTCATGCATATTAGAAGAGCACTTGAGTCAAAACAAGGCCACTCAGCCTGTCATTAATGCACCCAGATGACAGAGTTGTCCTTTCATGTGTTGCACACTCAGTGCCCTTCCCTTCCTGTTAAAGCAGCCCGAGTCGAGCCCCCTGCTCTGTTTAGCTCCGGCTGATGCAGCAAAGTGGATTTAAATGGGTTGCATTCAAATCTGCTTTTAGAAGTTCACACTTTTGAGGGTGTATATGGCTGTGATAGAAAACCAGTGTCAAACACAGTGTAAAGCTCAGTAGGTCATGGAATGCTAAAAGCCCTACATCATACACAGTTTCCTTTTTTATCCTGTAGCTTAAGTCTTGTGAAGCTCTATTTTTAATGTTCTTAGAACACAAAACAACTTGTCTCTCTCCCCCGACAGCGCTTAACTTGAAAGAGTTCGGTGCTAGTTAGCGTTAGCATTTAAGTGCCTTACAGTGTGCTGTAGCTTAACGGAGAAACAGTGGAGGCTTTGTGCATCATAATAGGATTTTAATGCTTTCTTTTTGTAGCTCAGAGAAGATTTCTGCAGATTAAATTCCAGGCCAGTCTGGTGAATTCAAGCAGCTTTTAAGAAAAAAAAAAAACACCTGTAAACCCATAAGAAGTAGAATAACTTTATTTGAGTGTTTTGTGTGGCTTTGAAGTTTTGCAGCCCCATTCAGTGAGGTTTGTACTCCATCGTCACACTGACCTGTTGACTGATCGATAGACGCTGAGTTGCTCGTGTTTGTCAAGGCCGAAACGTCCATGTTTGCTGTAGCATGCCAAGCTCCTCCTCTTATTTGGTGTGGGATTTCTTCCGGCTTTTGAGTGGAAGTGGTCGGTACAATGGCCGCATCATGCTGATCTGAGTGGGACAAAACACCTGTCAGGAGTGGTCATGCCTCATCACGGTGCCTGTTAAAGGGGGAGTTCCTCCTGTCATTCACCGCAGAGCCCACAGCTTCCCCTTCAGAAGATGTTTTTGAGGGAGAAGCTTTTTAAAAAGGCCTCTTCAAGTGTCTACTTAGCTTTACTACGAATAAATTCGCCTTATAACTGCCTCTCATGGATGCCTCTGCACTAGGTGTGATGCATGCACACATATTTGTGTATTTTGAAAAGTTTTTTGCAAAACCATCCCGCCAGTGTGTCACACATCACGGGTTACCTGATTTG
This sequence comes from Telmatherina bonti, assembly GCF_933228915.1. Taxonomy (NCBI): domain Eukaryota; kingdom Metazoa; phylum Chordata; class Actinopteri; order Atheriniformes; family Telmatherinidae; genus Telmatherina; species Telmatherina bonti. The sequence continues at coordinate 14,432,356 of NC_136622.1, read as the reverse complement.
AAACTGGAGAACTGAGTGGAGTGTGTGTCTGAAGAGGCTGGAATGCAGATTTCATATCCTCCCAGATAATGAGATTAAATACGTGGCCATCTGAGTGAGGAATTCCAGCAATCTTTCTTGTAGGCACAGATATCGGCTGCTCTTGCAAGGCGAGGTGGTGCAGCTGAGGTCTACATATATACTCGTCATTGCTGTTTTTTTCTAACATTTGTAAATACATGTATGTCTGGTCATTTGTTGGTGAAGTCATAGAAATAAATTGGTTCTTTTAAGAGGAAAAGCAAAGATTCTCCATACAAAATAGCTTTTTTTTTTTTAAATTTTGAACCCAAATCATGATCATTCCCATAATTTAATCAAGTTGTTTTTGTGCCTAAACCTAACAGGATTGTAACCTTGTCAATGTTATGGGCTCATAAACCAAAAACACAAGAGTCTGTGAACCTCTTTTTTACAAGGACTTGCAGCTGGCCTTACTTCTAATGGGGAAATTTATCTTGTTCAGTAGTGTTAAATAATATATGTGTTAACCCATTTTATACAAACCACATATCTTATGAATGTCTGGCAAAAGATGACTTATTTCTTCAGTTTAACACATTAGGCAAAAATCCACTTTGTATGAGCCCTGTTTGTGTTTCAGCATCATACTCATGCAAGAACAGGTTAAGAACTGTAAAAACACAAAAATCTAATTTTTAACAATCTACATTTGTGACCAAAATGTGTAATAAACACAGGGAAGTAAACACCCAAGTTTACTTCCCTGTGTTGAACTATTGGTGTAGCTTAAAATACATGATGGATGGGTTAAGCTAGAACTTTGTTCTTGTTCTCAAGGGTACAAGAACAAGAAAAAAAGTTTATTTTCTACTGGTCACTGCATACTCCAGGAGAGGCTCCATCTTTGAAGGGGTGAGGACAGCGGGGTGGGAGGGGGAGGATATGTGGAATGGACAACTGACCCAGTTGTTTTATATGTAAAGAGAAACATCATTTGCAGCGGGATGGGGGAGGTGGGGTTCATGCATACCTGCATTTAAATACATTTTTGTACTTTCTCACCACCTCCTTCATTAAAAGGAAAGTTTTTACAAAACCATCCCGTCAGAAGTCGACGTTCAACCTTGCATTAGCAAAAATGCAGAAGTGACAACTTTGTGCTTCATGCTTTTCCACGTTAACCACGCCCACTTCAAATGTCCGACCAATCAGACGATACTTCTCGGAGAACTACTAGAAGAAAGTTCTGCTGATGCGTTGAGAACAAGGTGTAAGAGGTCCCAAGTCATGTTGGCAAGAATGAAATGATGCAATTTTCTGTTCTTAGCCTGTAGAAAAAGAAAAAGTTCTGAGAACAGGCTTTCATGAGAACAGGCTTTAGAGCAGTGGTTCATAATCCTGGTCCTCAAATTAAATGAATCTCTGCACAAGTCTGTTACAGAGCCTTTAATTTGAGCCAGATGTGTTGCAGCAGGGAAACACTGCAGGATAATGTGCCTTGAGGGCCAGAGTTGGAAATGTTAGTGAACTTTACCATCAAATATTTGCCTCCACTTGCAGCTTGATGCTACAATTTTCTCATGGCATGCCACTTGTGCCAATTAATTGATGAATCTGCTCATATTTAAGTTTTAAATACTGATCTATGATCAACTTTAGGAACATGCTTCCACGTGTCATTAAAGAAGGCGTGCACATATTTTATCATCAACTTTGGAGCACTTTCTGATTGAATTAGAAGCTAATTGCATGGCAAAGTGAAAGCTGTTTTGGATTAACATACTCTTAACTCGATGAACTCTAATTAATTGCTCATGTCACCTAAAGGCATGTATGGGAAACCAGCAATTAGTCAATGCACAGCTGGCCAGCCAGGCAAGTTAAGTTTGGAACTGGTAAGTTAAGAGTTCAGCAAATGTAGAATAAAGCATCTGTGCTGATGAAACAACTCTGCAGCTCTTTGACAGATACTTCTAGACTCTGTAAAGACTTTATGGCTTTCAGCTTATCTTATAAAACCATTAAATGACTCAAATCTTGCAAAAGTATTTATAATTAAGGGGAAACAGAAATCTTTGGACGCATCTACCCTTTCATTCTGAACATACCCAGACTTTACTCGGTCTGATTGCTGCCAAACTCCATTATATCTTAAGTATATGCTGCTAGTCAGGCATATTTCATGCTATCTTACGATGAGAAGCTAGTAGTCACATGACCACAGAAAGATGGTTTGGAAATGCTATTTACAGCAAATGTACACACAAATTTGAGCAGAAAATTTGTTATAGCTCCAAATTGACCTCTTTCTGTTCAGGATCTCTGAGATCTTTACTCATAACGTTTCATGTATCTTGGTTTAACACCATTTCTGCCTCTTCTTTAGAATGCAAAGAGCATTTTAGGATATGGATGGTCCACCCAGAGAAAATGAATGTACACTTCTCGTGGTTTGCAAAATTATAGCTCAGCATATCGCTTTCCTTTCTGACGAGCGCTTTCTATTGCTTGAAAGCCTTACAAAACTGTCTCCATGGTCTGTCGGTGAATTCCAAAGCAAAGCGCTTATAAAAACCCTGCATTGATATGTTGATCCCTGTATGTAGTCGTACCAGAAGAATGACTGCCAGTGTGTTTGTGTGCATGCATGTGCGTAAAACGCTGCATGCCTCTGTACCAGTGTGCTGCAGGGATCCCACACAGTGACAGGCACTGGGACACTCACCTATTTTATGGCATGCCTGTGGGTCTTTGTGTGAGAGTTTGAAACTTGAGCCCCTCCACGTGACAGCTCTAGTCCCATCCTACCCATTCACCAATAATGATTGGGACACACACAGAACGTCTCACGGCATGGGCGACTTCCGACATGGGACTCCTATGGTATTTTCCCAGAGCCCCTTCCTCGGTTCACAGCTAAATGAGAAAACGATGTACTGCCCAGACTTCAAAGCTGTTGAAGTGTGTGCGCCTGTGTGTTAGAGGAGAAAAGAGAATGAAAGGCAAATCCTAAGCAAAGAGTTGGCATGTTGGTTAGGAATGGTGCAGCTCTAAGAGGCAGACACTTATAGAGATGAGATGAGACAAGTTTATACAAGTTCGAAGTTGTTCCTGTGTCAGCCTGTGCCTACATTCCTGTCTCTGTCTTTCTCTTTCTGTCTCAGATTGTGTGAGCTTGTACATAGATGCTATTTCTGTGGTTTGAGCGAATGTGGGTGACAGAATTTTCTCCAGTGTAACTGTGATGTGTTTGCGTCTTACTGCACCCGGCGCAAAATGAGCTTCTAATGTTGTTTTAATGATGCCATAATTGCCTAATAATGAGCAGACAATAATCATTTGCTTAATGGGTGCGGAGCTTCCCAACTAAGCAGTTAAACATGGACGTGGATTTCAGCCTCTGAGTCTCTTCAGCATCTTTTACCGTCTTCATCTCTTCACCTACGCATGTATCAGTTGTAATCCAGCACTTCAATTATTATTATGGCATCTTCTTGTCATTTGCCCAGTTTTTCACTTTATTTGTACTTTGAACTAAATATTTATTTATTTATTTATTTATTTTTTATCTCATTTAACCAATAATTCAAGAAAAGACAAAAAAAAAAAAAAAAGCTATGAACTAATTGATCTAGGAGCTGTTTAACAAACCAGAAACACACATCTGGGTATTCTTTTGCTTGTTGCAAATTTGTTTGCACTATTTTGCATCCTTTGTTCTTTATTTTCTTTGCCAAAGTAGCGAGACTGCAAGTGTAGTATGCATTTTTAAGCATAAGCATTTCAATTCAATTTGTACATTGCCCCGTGTGACTTGGCATGGTTTCCCATTAAATTTGATTCCACCTACAATATGTCCCCCAGGAACAACTGCTGTCACCATAATGGCACAAAGGACCCCATTAATCCACCCCATTGTGGATTAAAACACACCCACTGATTGGTGGTTCTTTATGCTGAATTGTGACAAATACACGATGAAGAAAGAAATGAACTTGCTCATCTGCCAGGGAGTCTTTGTGTTCTGTGAGCTTCGCTCTTTCCGAGCACACTTTTCTTGTAGAAGCACTGCATCCATCATTGAGCATTAAGCACAAGTGTCTCTGCAGGATTTATATGGACAGTAACCAATCAGACTGATTCAGAGCTTGCCAGGATGACTGCGACAGTTGGTGGTTTCATGATGACATCCAGCCTTGGCTGCCTATATTAAAATGAAGTGAAGATAGTTTGTTCATAATGAGGACATTTAGTGGAATGGTTGTGTAAGAGCTGTCACTGGGTTTCATTTACACACTTTGCTTATTTACAGTCAACATGTGCAGATATTTGTGGTGGTGAAGATATGCAAGGAAAAAGTTTCATTTTTGACTGACTGGTGGGAGGTTTCAGGTTTATAAGCTGATGGTGGGTCATGTACACTTTAGGAATCTTTGAGACCAACTTAAATCCAGTTACCTCAAACATCCTGGCATCACTGAAACATTCAGAGAGCTGCAGTGCTTTGATGGTGTCATTGTACCACAAGTATAATTTTTGCAGTTGATTTTTAGTAAGACTAAAATAAATATCAGACTTTTGTTTCTACTTTCTGGTTTTGCTTTACATCCTTCATTGTCCCAGTCGCTATCCCCCCCTCCATTTCCAAAAGCCTTTTAGGTAAATTTACGTAGTTATGCTTATTCTCAGGTTTTTATAGCTCTTAAATTTTGCATTTACAGTCCAATACTTTGGTTAATACAAAATAAACATCAAACTATAGTCACTTCCGTGAACCTCAGTTTTATCAAGTAACAAATATGAGCTAATAATATGCCTTAAAACAACAAAATGGCAAGATGGAAATGCATCTGGTTTGAGGGAATTCAGCAGTGACATATTTTGTTGTTGCTGGAGCAGTTTGTGTTCATTTTTTTCCATTTATTCGGGCTTACTTTATTACAGCAGTGTAGAGAAAGCCATTAACAATGCATGATGAATGTCAAAACACATCTGTGTTATATACGGTTATGTGGTATAAATGCGTCCACATGTTGGAAAATGGAAAGGAGTCTGTATGATTCAGTCACCTACCACTTTATTAGGAGCACCTGTGAGCCAGCCAAAATAGCAGCCCTGTCAAAGTTGTACTTTTACAAAGCTGATGTGATGGTCTCCCAGGAACAACAGCAGTCACCATAGGAACATAAGGCTACTGACTTGGAGTGTGTTTAGAGTTTATGTTGGTGAAGGCAGAAGTTTAGTTTAAAGGTTTAAGTAAAGGCCCATTTTTATGCTCCCTTATGTGTGCAAATTGGCATGCCTGTTTCAAATGTTGTCATACGTTGTTGCACTCCTGCGTCTTTTACGTTGCTGTGGTTGTTAAGTCAGTTCATCCACTAGTGGGCAGTGCCGAGTTCAGGGTTTTTGACACTGGTTGGTTTTTGTTCTCTTTGACTTCAGATTCTGTGTTTTCTTTTTTGAGTGCCTTTTATTTGGAGGTTTTCAGTCATCTTTTTCCTGTTCCTCTGCTTCTATGGTTTATTCCTTTAGCTGTTGCTTGTCAACTATGTGAACACTGCCTCTGTTGATTTAGATTTTTTCTGCAACAAGTGATGGATATTTAAGTCCCTTAAAAACTGATCAAATTACACGCGAAACCGACACAGGAGATAGATGAAGCTGTCTGTCCGTCTGGCTATCTGTCTTCTGCGTTGAGCTTAGACATTTCTTTAGGAAGTTTTTAAAGACAAGCAACGTGGAATGAGACTTTTTTCAAATTGATTTTAATTTATTTAATCCATCCATCCATTTTTTGCCACTTATCCAAGGCCAGGTTATGGAGGTGTGTAGCAGTGTAAGCAGAGAAGCCCAGACTTCTGTTCCCCCCACTGCTACCTTGAAAATTTCAAGGTATTTTCAGGACAACCAAAAGAGCCATAGTCCCCCCAGCGTGATACCATGTCTTTCTCTGAGCCTATTCCTGCTAGGACATGTTCACAACACCTCAATAGGGAGGTGCACATGAGGCATGTAACCAGATGACCACGCCATCTCTTATAGTTCCTGACTCTAGAAACTTATTTAGGTTGCTGTGGCCCAAAATCTTGTTCTTTTGGTCACCTGGTAAATGAGGAGCATCACTATTTGTTGGTCACCCTGACAGACCGATGTGGAGTCTGCATCACTATGGACATTACACAGAGCTGCTTGATCTGACATTACATTTGTACCACACTTGTGAAATCTACTTGAAGCAAGACGTAATTCCTGACAAAGAAGGGCCATTCTACTCTTTCTAGTGGAGGACATGACATTTGATTTGAAGGTCCTGATCCTTCTTTAAAGAAAATGGTGATGGATGGATGGATGGATGGATGGATGGATAGTCATTTTATACTCAGCTGTGAACCACTGTACTAACAGTTGAAGATCCCAGCCCAATCAAGCAAACAGGACCACATGGTCTACAAAAACACAAAGACCCCGTCCTAAGTCTACCTATTCATTTGTCTTGCTTCTTGCTTGATAGTCCACTTTTGTTTTTCTGATTTAAAACCTTAAATTGATATAAACCGTTAGGCTTTTATTTTATTTACCATCTCTAAATCCAAATTACTCACCACTAGGTTGAAGCTTCATAAATGACCATGTGACTCTAAACAACTGTTAATAAAATTCTGCATCACAAACTCTTTGAGTAAGTCGTTTATGTTACTATCTTTGTCTGAGAGTAAATACATGGTTGTTGAGACTGTGTGACGGCTGTGTTGAAACACTTAGTGACATGACATCTTGGAAACATGTCCAAGGTTTAAATCATCCTGTCAACTGAAGTTTCCTTGAGTGAGACGCCATCCTCCCTGCTGATCTGTGACGGGCTCTGACCCCTAAACTCCCAGGGGGACTTAAGGGAAACAAAAAAATTCTCCAAGAATCACGCAACAGCTTGACGTTGTTCATTGCAGGGATTTTTAATATATCTTTGTTTCATTTTACATGCTGGCAGCTCCTCAGTGAAGGCTGTCAGTCTTTGTCTTACCAGACTGATGGGTTGTAATCTCTCCATTGTCCCCCTGCATATGTTTAGTATGTAACCTTACCCCTCAACTCACAAAATGCCTTAAACAGATGGCTGCTGCAGGACTATTCTCCCCTGAATTCCACTTCTCCTCTTTCTTAAAGTCTTCAAGCTCCTTTTTACTTTTCTTTATGTCTGCTGTTGAGTCAAAGGGGTGAGTGAGAACCTGAGCATCCTGCTCACCACAGCTGCACACAAAACATTAGCCTTATTTACAATGACGTTGCCGTCTGTGTTCTTTTTGTGGCTGGTCTATAAAAAAGGATCTCACCTCGTGAAAGATGGGGTGTGGAGGGAGGTGTGTGTTTGTGTGTGTTGGTAGACTTTTCTCTGTTTTTCTCATTTTATTTTTCTTTCCTTTTTGAAATTACTTTTGGCAAGTTACGTCAAATTGGGAGCATTAACCGTTGGCTGGATATTTAGAGCATGCATGCAGAAACACATGCAAGCACAGTTCTCCATGTGGACCTTGTTCTGCCAGCCAAGCTGTTGTGTGTACGTGTTTGTCTGGAAAGCAGGGTCCTGGCGGCATCCCTTGCTCTCCCTGTGGGAACATAGGTGGCCATTGTTGGGCGCTCAGAGTGCTGGGCAGATGGGGGTGAGTTGCTGATGTAAACTGGAAGGATGCCCAAAAATTCTGGGGCACACAGGCTTACTGGCCGGCATATGTGTCTGTATGTGTGTCCATAGCGCATTGGGGTAATACCTTCACCCAACATGCACACACAATCCTCCCACATCTCTCCTCTGCCTTCTGTCATTACTAATTGAATTATTTGTGTGGAGCAGATTTTGCAGCGAAGTCCTCATTCCCATGCGATAAGCAGGGCCGACAAATGTATTTACAGTTGTTGTGAAACGGCCTGCAGACTGTGCTATTTCCACATATTTACACGTTTCCTGTAAAAACAATGGAGGCTGCTCCCTCTGCAAAAAAACCAGGCTGGTCTATTAAGCTCTGCAGACACCACCTTTTATGCTGCATTAACATTTTTCTAGTTTTCACTAAATTCATAGTTTTAAACCCCCTTACACCTGAATTTTATTGCAATTATACAATCAAAAATCTGATGAAACTGGGACGTCGTGTAAAGCATGATCAAAAACAGAATACAATGATTTGCAGTTTTTTAAAACCTATATTCAGTTGAATAAACTGAACATTAAACTGTATTTAATGTTCAAACTGATAAACCTTAGTGTTTTTTTTATTATTATTTTTTTAATATTCACCTATTTTGTATTTGATACCTGTAACAAGTGCCAAAAAAAGAGTGGTCAGGAGCATGTTTAACACACCTTACATCACCTTTTCTTTTAACAACACTCAATAAGTGTTGGGAAACTGAGGATACTAATTATTGAATCTTTGTAGATGGAAATCATTTCATCCTTGCTTGATGTAAAATGTTTCTGTTGTGTCTCTGTTGTCATAGTTTGCACTTCAAAATCTACCACACATTTTCAGTGGGAGACACTTCTGGACTGTTTCCACTTATTCTGTTCACCTGTGGAATGCAATAAAGGTTATCCTTTTTGACCACTAAATATCTTATGTTTTTTTTGTGTACTCAATTGGATGTATTTTAAAAAGAATTTGCAAATCACTGTAGGATTTCTTTTTTAGTAATGTTTTACACAACCTCCCTCGCATTGGGTTTTCACCAAAAAAAAAAAAAAAATTGCAGGAAAAAGTCTGGAAAAATATTAAAATGCAAATAAAAATAAATAAATGATACTTAATAATTCTGATAAATGAAATAGAATTGAAATTATATTGAGCAAAAGCAAATATATAAATAAAATATATATTTAATTACTTAATGCCCCCCCCCAAAAAGAAGAAAAAAAAAAAAAAACATTAAAAAATCTTTTGGTTGCTATAGTTTAGCATTATACACATTCTATTTCTTTCTTTTATGTTGTTCCCACTGAGGTCTATTATTTCTATCATGGGCCTTTAATGGCACACCATTCAAGTTGAATCATAATTAAAACCTTAATGGAACAGTGAGCCTCTCTGCATTCACTGGAGGACTCAGGAAATGGCCGAAGAGCTGGGTATCCTGGGACGCATGACAGACCGCCAGTACCAAACCATAATAAAATGAGGTCGAGCTGCATATAGGTGAGCTGGGGTTTGAAATTATATGATAAAAAACCCGCAGTTGGCCTCCATGAACACCTCAAGATCAAGTTTATTGAGTCTTCACAGGCAGTCTCCTGGAGTTCTGGTGGATAGCGGGGCTTAAAGGTTCATTTATGCTCCTTTTACCTGTAAAAATAGATATGTCTATTTCAAATATGACTGCCCTTTTTCAACGGCAGGTCCTTTGCATGGCTGTGAGACAGTACATCATCTACCAGATGGCAGTGTGCAGAGTCCAGCTTCCAGTTCGTCATCAGTTTCAGACAGAAACAAACATGGCGATCTTGGATGAGATGATAATAATGTACATTCTCATAAAGAAGCATGAAAAAAGGCAGTACAGTAGACAGCAGTGGTCTGAGCTGCCATTTAATACGTTGCAGCTTCTTCTTCTTTGTTCCTTTAACTGATCACATGAGAGCCATACTGTTTCATGCTGTCCCCGCAGTTTCCAGTGGTACTGCTCCATTTATTCTTTTTCTATCCTACAGTCATTTAGCAGATGCTTTTATCCAAAGCGACTTACATACGAGGGTGAGAACAACACAAGTATGAAATCAAACAAGAGGACTTCATTGGAAGGTGCTTGTGGACTGCTGCGAATCTAGTTGGACGCCAGTGTTGATGTGTAGTTTTTTTTTTGTTTGTTTGTTTTGTTTTGTTTTTTCTTCCCACCCCACAATTTTCCCTATGTTAAAATACAAAGAATGAATACCACAATACACATTTACTGAGTAAGGGGAGGCAGGAGACACCCAGAAGGATTTGTATCTGTCTTTACTGTAGAACATAAATGAGCCTTAAGAGAGTTATGGTATTTTAGCACAGGGAACCCTTTTAATCAGAGATGATGCATCCAGCCTGATTTAGGGTGCTGAGGCAGATGGAGGGTGATTAACACCCACGTCCCTAAACTGAAGGGCTGTGGAGAGAAGCAGAAGGTGGGCAGCTGAAGCCAAGAGAGCAGCAGCTCGCCACCATCTCTGCACTCCACTGGGACCAGGTGGGAGAGGTACTCAGTGTTATATATAAACAGTCCAGTAAGCAAACTTGATGTCCAATGTCAAGTCCCCATATTATTGATTGTTGCTTGACAATATTTGGATGTGCTTTTGATACCAAGCCGTTACAAAATTGAAATCTTTCTTAAAACCGGTGTTAAGACATAAAATTAGAAGTAAAATTAGCGAAGCCCCTTAAGCACTGCGTTTCTAAAGCTTGTTACATCCGCCACAAAAAGTGAGAACTTTTTTCTTGTTCTCGAGGCCCCGAGAAGAAAATGACGCCATTTTGTTCTCACGGACGCGTTTGAACACAGTTCTTGACACATCGGGCTGGCAAGACTTTTTTCTTGCGGGGCTACGAGACGTATCGCGTGATTGGTCGGACATTTGAGGTGGGCATCGTTAACACGGAGAAAGCACAAAGCGGAGTTGCTGCTTCCGCATGTTTACTGTTGCAGGTAAAACGAATTGTTTTGATAAAACAGCTGATCGAGGTGGTGAGAAAGTACGAACATTTTAACATGTGGCATTAAAATACTCAGACCCAGCCGCGTGCACAACCCGCCCTGTCGCGGACGAAGTTCCTCGTTAAATATGAAACTAGAAAAGCACTCGGAGAGCGGAAACTTCCCCCAAGCACAATGTTAAAGAATCCTTTTAAGAAATTCCTTGATCTAAACGGTGATCAGGATCACATCCAAAATTTAATCAGTTCTTCATTTTCACATTTTCAAACAACTCTTGAATTTTTTTTTTTATAAAAATCCATCCATAATCTTTTGAGTTGAACACAAAGACTCAGGGAAAATCATCACCTCCTGGAGGTAACAAAAAGGTTCATTGCACATAAAAGCAGGCATCGCCCACCGCAGTGATCCCTCCCCGCTGCAGACGTGCTTCTCGTGGAGGATGTAACAAGCTTAAAGCTACAGATGTTGATTTGCAAAGTAACTCACCTCCTTGAGTACAGGTTGATACTGCATCTTACCTCTTCCCTCATCTTGAAGAGTGACACTGGAGAAATGACCCGTCATGCAAATCCAGATGGAAAAAGGCTCCAGTAGGCTCTCTTGTTTCTCTCTCACTCCTGGTTTTTAAACAGCTGGAAGTGCTGTCAGCAGAGACAAGTGGATCTCTGCTATTTCTGGGCCGGCTGCTGTTGACTGGTAAATTGGGAAGCTAATGGATGTCAAATAAAGCTGTGGTTTGTCTAAGTGCCTGCAAAACACTTCAGCCTGAGGCCAGCTCCAGTCTTTATGGCTGTGAGCGTTGCTTTTAGGCCTCCAGTCGGTGCTTTTTTTCCCTTACAGATTTCTGTGAGATGAAAAGTTGTGGCCAGATGTAGTTAATCCACTTTAAAAAAAAAAAAAAAAAAAAAAATCTAACAACATTTTGATTGGTGATCAGTAAGGCTGTGACAATATGCTTTTGTCCCGATTCGATTTGATTCCATTTTTTTTGGGTGCCGATTCGATTTAAATTGCGATTCTCGAAATTATTCAATATTGATGATTTTCGTAGGTCAAAAACAAAAAACCAAAAAATTATAAAACTTCTTTTTGCTTGTAATTTTTCTTGATTTCAGTTAGGAGAAGACAACACAGTACCCAGACCATCATTCTGCTGCTATAATGCCCAAGAAGATCAGTAAAAAGATCAATGAAACCAATAAAAATTACAAAAATTTATAGTGGAATAATTTTATTTAATTGAAAAAAAAACAAAAAAAAAAAAAGATTTTTTAACAAAAAAAAAAAAATCGATTTTAAAATTGTGAAACAAAAAATCACGATTTTCGATTTGATTTTCCCACCCTAAGTGATCAGACACACGAGCACATCTGGATATACTCATGAAGGAAATGAGAAACTCCTTCACATTGCATATATGCCGAACTTAATGATCACTTGACTGATTCAGATAAGAAAGCAACATAATAATTTATGTTTGGGATATTTGCTTGGAGGAGAAAAGTTTTACCTTGTGTGCTGCTCAAAGCTCATCAATCCCTGTACCATTAGCACCACTCAGAACATTTCCTCCAACAAAGTGTCCTGGCTTTCAGCCTCTGTGGATCTGTAGAACTAGATCAAATGAAGCCTGCCTGCACACCTGCTCCAGCCCTTGATTATAGTGTCAAGGGATGGACCCACACATGCACACACTGCCACATAAATACTTGCGAGCACACCCTCTTCCCTGCAACCCCAGGGCACGGCTGTCTAACACCCCATCAGAAGCTCAGTATACAAGTATACACGTTGATTACAGCGTTTAATAAGTGGTTTGTGATGTGACTGTTCTGTGATGTTATTAAATCCAACCAGAGGCAATTAAACTGATGATAAATCCCCGTCTTGGTCTATAATACAAGAAGCTGGTCGTGTTCGCTAATAGAGCGGTCTGCTCTGGACTTAAAAGGCTTGCTTTATTTCATAAGCTCTGGGTTTTTCCATGGAGGAAAAAGTCATTACATTGAGTGGACTTTGAGTTCGAAAGTCTAAATGAGCTTTGTGGTTAAAAGAAGCTTCAGTTCGTTGATAAGTTTTGCACATAAACTCCTATAAAGCTTTTTCCGTCCACAACTTTTAGTCACTTTTATCAAACGGCTTAACCCATCAGAACTTATGTGTGAAAAGCAACTCATTAAGACACTGTGTCAACTCTGTGTGGCTGTATTCTAGCAAAATTCAGATTTTATAACTGCAGGTTTATCTGAAAAAAACATCACAGTTCAAGAAACGCACAGGGAAACCACTAAACTTTGGCAGATTTTCTCACCTAACCATAGATAATTTATCATCTGTCTTGCTTCCTGTCTCTTTTCTGAGCTCTCTCCAGACAGTAAAAGTCATTCCGATGTTGTCTCTTGGCTTATCCCTTGCTCCGTCGCTTTAATTTATTGTCTTACTTCCCCCAATACTGTCCTCTGGGATTTCTCTCCTGAATCAGCCATTTTAAGCATTCAAAACAGTCAGTGTGTTGATATACAGTCACTGGTGTGTGACGCAGTGTTGTAAAACAAAACACAGCTCAAAAAAAAAAAAAAAAGTAATGAAGTGTGATTTTTCTCAGCCTCAGGATGCTGCAACGTCTCCAGGAATGCGGGTAGTAAATGTCAGTGTGCCATCAAAACGAGTCAGAAACACAGAGCTTTAGGGTGGGAAACTTATGTAGTTTTGCTTTAAAAACATCTGTAAAGTGAATTTAGTTTTTTCCTTTCTTTCTTTGTTCTATTTTTTTTTCTTTTACAGTCCACAGCATAGCTTTATAACTCTCCATGCATAGACAAAAATAGTGGCCCAATTAACATTCACATGGACTTCTATTATCCATCTTGGCTTCTGCTATCAATACAGATGCAAGCAAAATTAAATAGATCAGTGGGATTTAAAAAGTAAAAGAAAATCTTTGTTTTCATCAGCAGATGTTGTTGCTTTGATTTGTACACATCATCTATTGAACTTATGATGCTTTTGGGCAGTTTGGATATTTCCTTGTCGCACCAATCTGAATGGAAACAAGTACAGTCAATCATAAAGTTATGAGTAAAGGCCTCTTATCACGTTTTCACAGCCCGCCATTGCAAACCTATTTAATTGCAATAAAGCTGTTGGTTATTGCTAAACTTAGATCATAGATCATGTCTCTTTTGCATTATGTGAAATTACAGTGGTCTGGTCGCAGTAATACTTAGTCTCTGTGTACGTGAAGTTACAGGAAGCTTGGAAATTACATAGATATTAATGTTGTAATCACCCAGTAATAACAGCATACCACCACTGCATTAATAAGTTACTGCTGTCTTCAATTTGTTCCCTGGCACTTGATGCTTGCATAATGACACATGTCAGAAAAAGACTAAACTTCACAGCGATTGATTTACTGACATTTGTATCATGTAACAAAAGTTCATCAAGTTGCAGCCGTAAATCTGTCATGTGTGTTATTAGTTCTGAGTGTGTCACATCCTCCGTCGGCCACAGTTGTCAGCGGAGTTATTATTCATGTGTTATTCCTGCAGGTTTCATAAATGCAGCAGATAGGGGCCGTGCAGAGACTTGTCTGGGAGACACAGATTCCATCTTCCAGTGCTTTGCAATGTAGACAGCTGGTTTGGATGGATGGATGAGCGCTGCTGATGTGAAATCAAACAGATCAGTCATCTGGGAGCTAAAGTGCTCACCTGCTGCTGGAGGAACGTTCCTTTTCCTTCTCAGATGGGGCTTTGCAGTTTCTCCTTCAGCCTTTGTTGTCTTTGGTTTTAGATGACAAAGCGGAACCAGTGTACCCAGAGGGGGATTGTGGGACAAGTGCCCTGAATCATCATCTTTATGGCTGATACTTTCTATCACTGGTTAGGATGTCCTCTTCAAAGGTGGATGTGAGATTGACTCTGACACTAACCTTAAGCTGTTGTTAAGTATACTACTTTTTATCATTTATATTAGATATAAATTAATAATAGCCATGTTTTTTGTTTTTGCATCAGCGAGCATATAAGATCTGAACATGCATCAGTTTTTAAAAGCAGACAGCCTCTTCCTTTTTTTTTTTTTTTGGTCAGTATTGACTTTTCTTTGTCTTGTGTGAGGATTTCTGAGTAGATAGAAACTTCCTGAATAAGGAGGAAAAGCGAAGGCCCTGATGAGCTTCCTGCTCTGTATGCAGTGCAGGTTGGCTAAGGAGCTTACCTTACCCGGCCAACACTCACAGAAAGGTTTCTCATCAGCACTCATTGTCAGCCAGAACACTTAAGACGATTGCATCCCCGGTGACCTGAAATGCGTGGGAGGTTGAGATAAAAGGATGCAGAGGAAAAGAGGAAGGGGTGGCGGGAGTGAAAAGGACAGGAGGAGGGAAATGAGCGTTGACAGGAGAGGGGAAAAAAAGATAAAGGATGTCGGTACATGATGCTGATATCAAAGAGTTTTTTTTCCTTCTATGACTCTGAGATTTGGCATATTTCCCTGTATATCTGACCTGACTGACCATTTGAAAGTTCAATTAAAGTAGAAACATTGATCAAGCTCAAATGGAAACTGCATGGATCCTGTTGTTTTCATTCCTATTTTTACATTCCACATAAGAAATAGCACAGGAACATTAGAAAAAAAGAACATCGGGCCCTAAATGTTTAAAAAAGATGTCAAGTATCTGCTTTTTATTAGATGTATGCTCGTATTACTAGCATCGAGTTATACTGAGTCAGTAGACTATTTTAATGAAGTCTCCTTCATTTTGGAGAGGAAGAAAGGTGGATGCACTTCATTAACCCCCGCTCTACGAACCACAACACACTTTGACAAACTCACACATGGAAGGAGAGCAGAAAAGACACAGGCTACATTGAGGGCGGAAGTAACTAAAGCACATGCCAGGCGGGATGAAGATGGATGGCAACCTTTTCATTGGCTGCTTTATCTTGGCCCACACAAGACAAAAACAGTAGCTTTGTCCATGTCTCATTTTGCTTTTTCACTGGAGAATAGAGAGACAATGTCTAATGACCAAAGACCCTGACATTTATAGATACAAACGACACGTCAGCTCAGCTTCAGATAAAGGTGTAATTCATAGAGTGAAAGCATAAACAATGGCGGACTATAAACTTCAGTTCTAACTGATAAAATGCCCATTTCAATAAATTATGTACATTCATGCTCAGAGATTATGTCGGTTGCAATAAAAATGTTACTTTAAACTACAGTTTCACTTGTAAAAATACAAGATAAGAGGGTGCCATTATCTTGAAGAAAGGCCAGAGTCCATTAAGGACTAGGAGCTGATTTGTTCTGGAACAGAAGCAAAATGTAAATCTTTCCTGAGTTGCAGATGTTTTCAGTGTTTTCTCAGATCATCAGGTTTTAAGTGTTAGAAGGAGACTGCTTTAGCGCTTTTTAAGAGATAATGATAGGAAAAAACAAATCACACCTAAAATATTTAGATCAGTATATGTTTTGCAGCACTCACTCAGTAATTAGTACAGAATTATGACTATAGGACAATTTTTGTGTGACAGTTCAAAATACATTTAGCACTAATAAATCTGCATTGCTGCATCTATACATGAACTGCACTCACCTTTTTTAAATAGGGAACTCAAATTAGGGGGAAAAAAGGATTTTTTTAAAGTCAAAATAAACAGTTTTTACATGATCATTACTTATTATATACACATACATTTGTGAGAACTTAACTGGTCTGTCACAAAAAAGACTTATTTAGGAGATTCTTAAAGAAAAATCATAAAATGTTTTTGGTTTCTTTTACTAAGGAACCACATTGCTGCAGTTTTTGAGGTTGTTTGAAGCTGGTCACAGTGCAGATGGTGAACAGAGAATGCCTCATGCAACAGAAGTGAGGAGGTGCAGCAGCATGATCTCTCATGTATCACTCGTGCCTCTTGAATTGCCAGGAGATAGAACCAGTGATGACACCCTTACATCTACTGTCAAATGCATGAAAGCTAAAAAGCATAAAGTCACGCCACTCTTCATATATTATACAATATTCATTCATTTCCCTAACTTACATTTATTTATTTATATATATGTGTGTGTATATGTGTATGTGTGTGTATATATATATATATATATATATATAAATAAATATAAATATATATGTATATATGTATGTATATATATATGTATATATGTACATATATATATATATATATATATATATATATATATATATATATATATATGTATATATATATATATATATATATATATATATATTTGTGCGGGTATGAGAATCAAAATGTTTCTTTTTTTGACAAGTTTTTGCTCCTTTTGCAAATCCAGCTTATATATGATAGGAAAATGTTGTAAACCCACATGAGTCTGCTGACCTGCTTAAAAGAAGTGCAAACATACCGACAACAACCACCAAAAACTGGGGAGTAACAATGTTTGATCAATGATCATTTATATTGTAGTATCCGCAACTAGTAAACCAAAATTATTAAAATGTTCTATAATAACTTTTATTACCTTTTTATTTGTTTTTGTTTACATTTCCTAAACATTTGAATTGTGTTATTGTGTGAAATACAGACACATGCAAGATAATTAACACTGTGTATGCGGTGTTACAGTGTCATTTGCTGAAAACGAGCAGAAAACCTTTTGAAACCCAACAACCTTCTATGACTTTGGCATAAAATGTGGACAATCTGACCATGCATTTTGACATGAAATGTACTTATTTGTATGTAAGTGTGAAATGGAACTGAACTACAGCAATGACACAGACACAATGCAAAAGATTATATTGTATATTTCAGTCTCTTTAAAATGAGATTTGGATTAAAATTTACATGAATGACTGTTTTAGCTGACAGCTCTCACTGATTTCTTTCACTTTAATTTAGGCTGAAAATGCTCAATACTTTTCTCCTTACAACCTCCTGACTTATGTCTTTGCAACATGTCTTCTGTTGGTAGTCTGTCTTTCCAGCCCAGTTTACTTCAGTATAAATCCAGACCAGACCAGCTATAGACATTTGCCTTTTTTTTAATACACCAGGCTGCTCCTTATTAGCAGTATGCTGATCTCGCAGCCATCCCTGCTTGTGAGCAACCATCAATCAAATTATAATATCCCCTCATCTGCCAAGTGCCTGTATACATCAGTAGCCAAGGACGTGACGCTTCTCAGTTACTGTCCTCTATGTCCTCTTCCTGCTGGCTTCAGCTTGCATTGATCATCTGTTCAGCTCTTTGATCGCTCATGATTGGACAGAAGTTTCCATCTGAATGTTCTGACCATTTGTTTACATGTGGTTTTGATAATTACACCCCTGTGGGGCGCCCTGAGTGGATTGTGAAACTGCTGATAGCCCCTCAGTTTTCCTGCTCTTGTAATTCCATAAACCACTTGCTTTGCTGATGAATGAACTCGCTTGGTAATTGACCAAATTAAAAGCCATTTCCTCTAACAGCGAGAGCTCTAGGAAGCGTTAATGGATCTGTCTTTTTTGCCAACGTGGGTGTGGGGGGGGCTCTGTCTCTAAGAGAGGTGGAGATGGTGAAAGATGGGCCAAAGTGGGAGTAGGGCCGAGAACTTGGTGATGTCATTTGCAACACGAAGAAGCAGGACTTGCTTTATTGATGGTTCTGCTACTTTTCATTTCTCTGTGTCTTTTTTGACTTTGACTGTGCTGACATTAATTGCGAGGTTAAATGGCTCCTTTGGACCCATCGAGAAATAGAGCTATGCCAAACCTCTTCCGAGAAGTGGACTCCTGGTGGTGATCCACATGATGAATGTGTCTGGGACAGCACCCTCACTGGATAGCTGTCAGGGAAGACTTAATAGGTGTAGGATGAGATGGGATCTTTTTGGCGGAAAATAGTATCCTCTTGAAAGAAAAATGGTTTCTACCTTTTATTTCTGTGAAAACTTTGGATTTTTTTTCTTCAATGACACACACTTTATATCCCTGAAGTAGGGCTGGGCGATATATTGAATATACTCGAGATATCGTGGCTAGTCCCCTGTGCGATATAGAAAATGCCTATATACGTTATATTCGAGTATCCTGTTGTCACGCAGTTGTTTTTAGCTGTGGGCGGGGTTTCCTCCCTCCTCCTAGACTCTGCACCGCTTTGCACAGAGAGTTAAAGCAAGCGTACCTAGTTACGTACATAACGTGAGCTATGTACTACGTCATGAGAGGCAGCGTATAGCCGCTGTTGCCAACTTGGCGACTTTCTCGCTAAATCTGGCGACTTTTTTTGTGAAAAGTGACTAGCGACAAATCTAGCGACTTTTACTGGAGTTATTGGAGACTTTCCTGGTGTTTTGGCGACTGACTTTAAAGCGCATATTGTAAAGTTATTGTCAGAACGAGAGTCTCTCCCCGTCCTAAAGCACTCAGTCGCTCCGGCTGCAGCTGCAGCCAGTCAGAGGAGCAGAGAGGACACCTGCACGACTCCACCTACAGTCACAATGAACAGCCACAACCGCCACTGACCCCGCTCTGGATTACAGAGTGGGACATAAATTACAAAGTTTTTTACGTCACGCAAAAATAATTAATTCTATTTGACTACATTCACAGCCTCTGTCACTTACTCACCTCATCCACTGTGTGTGTGACACAAGCATATTTATCTAGCTCGTCATGTCTCTAGAAAGTACAGAAAGGAGTGGGAATCAAACCCTGAATTAAAAACTGTCTGAAACCGTTTATTGGAGATGATACAAGGACATTCTGCCTGTATTATAAGACTGATTTCT
This sequence comes from Telmatherina bonti, assembly GCF_933228915.1. Taxonomy (NCBI): domain Eukaryota; kingdom Metazoa; phylum Chordata; class Actinopteri; order Atheriniformes; family Telmatherinidae; genus Telmatherina; species Telmatherina bonti. The sequence goes on along the minus strand of NC_136622.1, from coordinate 14,412,891 downwards.
ACGCTGAACTCTGCGATAAAAAAAAAAAAAATACACGACAACTCAAAAACGTATCCATAAAGCAAAGCCTTATAATAGTTCATCATTTGAAAATTCACCCCCTAGAGCACCTATTTTCATACGTTGCATTTATTACATCATGTAAAGTCACTTTATTTTGTTTTAAAATGACATGTTTCTGCCACTGCTTTAACTGTTCAATAAATATGGTTTTGATCAGTTTGCTTCGTTACAATTTCATCCTTTTGGCATGAATGTTTAAAATCAGCTCTTAATGCAGTATGACAATTATGTTTTAATGGAGACACAAAATCCTCTTACTGATGTGACTGTATGCACCAAAGCATTCATTCAAGGCTAAGGTAAATATCGAGATATATATCGTATATCGTGACATGCCATAAAAATATCGGGATATTACTAAAAGGTCATATTGTCCAGAAGGACACTGGCACAAGAGTTCTGGAGATGGTGATGTCTGTTCGGTTCAACAGCAGGGCAGAGGTCACAGAAAGCTCCTTGGTTGGAAAGTTCTTATTCGTGGCCCAAAATTACTTACACCTACTACTTCTACCATTATATACTCTGTCATTTAAATGATACTGTTGACAAAAATATAGGTCAGTCATCATTCATTCAGTTATTTTCTGAAACAGTCCAATTAAGGGTTGCAGGGAAGCTGGAGCTTATCCCAGTAATGACTGGGTGAGAGGCAGGGAACACCCTAGACAGGTCGCCAGTCCAGTACAGGGCATGAAGGTCAGTCATCGTTATTTTTCACTACAACTAGCTAAATGGTTACATTGTGTATTTAATTTGGTTTTTCTGCTGTACCACCAGATGGTAGACTGGCTCCCTAAAATGATGTGCATACCAAATTATGACACCCGGCTTCATTCAACTAAAGAAAATGAAATGCAATGCAAACTTATAATGCTGTTTTTCTTCCCTTTAAGGTATTAATAATAAAATGCCAATGAAAGACATCAGGATACTTCAACTGTTATTTAACACTTGTCACTGGATATAAATGAGACTGTACAGAATGACCAGCTGTAAACAACTCTGAATGTCTACCGAAGTTGTTCTCTTATAAATATAACTGAGAATTTTGGCTGTACTTGATTTAAATGGTCAAGGTTTTAAAACAGTATCTTTTATATTTTAGAATAGTTGAAAGCTTCAGTAAAATTCTCATCCCTCTCAAACAAGTAAGGCGGTCGGTTTGCCAACCCAGTGGGAGGCTGGATTGATAATGCCGGCCATGTTGGCTTAGACGGGTGAATGTAAAGTGGTGTGCTGTTCCTGGGGGAATGCTAGTTTGAGAGGCAGAAATCTAGCTGCCAGATCTTATTATCCACCTGACTGTTCGGTTGATGTGGCGTCGTGATAAGGAATTGGATGTGTATCGTCATGGTTACAAGATTACAGAGGAACCTGTTTCAAACAAATGCAGAGTAAGAGGCAGGGAGAAAGCAAGCTTCTCCCTGCCTCCCTTCTATCCATCCATCCATCCATCCATCCACCCATCCATCCATCCATCCATCCATCCATCCACCCATCCATCCACCCATCCATCCATCCACCCATCCATCCACCCATCCATCCATCCTCCCATCCATCCTCCCATCCATCCATCATCCATCCATCCATCCATTTTCTTAATGGATGGATGCTAGAGCCTATCCCAGCAATCACTGGGCGAGAGGCAGGGTACATCCTGTACAGGTTGCCAGTTCATTGCAGTAAACACTTGCAAAAAAAAAAAGAAAAGTACTGCTGGAGCAGTTAAACCAATACAGCCCATGAAAAGCAGGATGCTCAGAAATCTAAGGAATAAAGATCAAAGTAGGAATTGAAAAAACAAGGGAGGAAACATTTTCATGTTTGCACTTTCAAATGTCAGATTCACAGCTTTGGTTTAGCCTTGTGTGGACATGGCCCGAGACTTCGCAATTACATTGAAGTTGCACACTTTGAGGAGAAACAGTCATCTCTGGCTGCAGTCAGAATGTCGGGAATGTGGGGTCTGTCAGCCTCTCACCTCCTCATACTGTCATCAGCTGCCGGACTAGATGTAAATGGGCTGCAGCAAAGCACTTGCATTGATCTCCTTCAAATCACCGCCTGCATGGAATGAATGTCAGAGTGAAAGCGCTCTGTCCAAAACAAGGATAACGCTCCTTTCCTAACAAGGACCTGAATTCTTGCTATCGCCACGATGACTTGTGAAAAGAGATCAGCTTTAGAGGCGTCTGAAGTGCCAAATGTTTCCATTCATCAAGACAGCTTCTGGCAAGAAACTCTTGCATAATCTGGATTTTTTAAATTGAGTTTTTTCTTCGGCCAACCTGAATGCAAGGATCATGACTAGTTTCTCATGTAAGCACGTAAGGAGGACAGTGACTGAGCTAAACATGCAAAGTCTACCTTATTTTATTTTATTTTTTTAAATCATTATTGTTGTTTTTTTTTGACAGCATCAGTTTATTTAAATGCAGTATTAGCTTTTCAGTCTGTCCTGGTTGTCTATCTTGATGCATGCTCTTTTGCATGTTAAATCCCCCCCTTGCTGAAAATTAATCAAGGCAGGCCCGCAGAGGAGCTGCAGATTTGCGTGGCGTGAAATTGCACTATTGTGCAAGATTCTGCCTGAGCAGAGGAGACCTTCTTTGCATTTCGATCTTCTCCTGTATATCATTACAGTGTCTTGTTGCTTGTCAACATGCAAATTGCACATTGCAAACTTTAAGTGGTTGTCGGCCCTGAGATTACAAGCTAAACTTCAACAGTTCCTAATGGTCAGTATCTGAACTCAACACGATTCTCTGGGAAACTTTGCTACAAAATCATCTTATGAAACTTTCCACTATATGTAAAATAAACAAATAATAAAGGAACACCAAATGGTCTAGCTTGGGGGCAGGCGGGAATGGTAAAACTCACTCAGCATGACCTCCTCGCCTCAGCTTCATTTCCCATCAGCTGAAACAAATTCACCTTAATGAAAATAAGCAATACAAGCCATGTTTATTCTTCTGGCAAGCACTTGTTCGGCACAGTTCGCCTAGGCCACGTAAATTAGACTGACTTGAAGGATGTGTTGCATGAGGTAAACAAGTACCAAAAGGAATCCTTCCCTCTCATTCTCCTTATAACTTCCCCTCCGGCCCATTTCTCAGCCTTTATTTATTCAAGTGGCTGAGAAAAGGAGGGGACGGTGAAAGGGTTGTATACACCTCACAGCTGGAAACTGATAGGACTTTTAACAACCCTCAGTGTCCCGCTTGTGAGAAAACGCACAAGTCGCTCCGATTTCCTTAGAAAAGCTCCTTCTCTGTCTTAGTTTTGGGCTCTTTTTGATGCTGACCAAAATTTAGAATCTGGGGGATCTGAAAAGGCTGATTTCCTCCCCCGCTTGATGATATCCATTACTTGTTTGCAAGTGGAATACAGGCGGTGCAAGCACTGGGGGATTTGCAGTGTGTAGAAATACCTTGCAAACATCTTGTGTTTTTGGCAGCGACATCCAGCATCCAGACGGTTATGACTGTAATTGTGCATGTGAAGTATTCACAGCCTGACTTGCCGCTAAATACAGAGCTTAAAGCCAAAGTGTGAACACAGAGGAAGGTATTGGGAAGTATACAATGGCAGTAGAGAGGAAGGAGGGAGGGATGACACATTTTTCTTTCTGTCTGTAAAATGCTTCTTTTTTTTGGGGGGGGGGGGGTTCTCTTAAATTGGGCAGTATTGTTAGAGGAAGGGGGGGATTCAGGATTGAGCTGACTGGCAACGGCACCAGTTCCCTTTTAGAAACATACATTTTCTGACAGTCATATTTTGAAGGCTCATCTTGAGACAGCATTGATAGGAAAAAAAATGCTGCTTTTTTATCTTGAAATGGTCATGTGTATTTTTCCATCTTGCCTTTACTCTCAGCTGGATCTGTCCATATGTCCGTATAATGCGTCTGTTTACAACAACAACAAAAAACCCCACAACATTCAAAAGTCCAGAACTGCTGCCTAGAATCATCGGCTGCTCCTAGATGTGTCCATGTGGTCCATGTCTTTCTTCTATGTGAGTTTATGTGCATGGGTGAGTTGGAGGGTTTGGTTGCCAGGTAACAAAGTCATCTTTACTGTGTGAGTGGTGAGTAACTGGTCAGTAAATAAATGATTTTTTTTCTAGACTGATTTGTAAATGTTTGCTTTGGATTCTAATGTGTTATATTTAAGATTGCCATAGTTTCGCTCGTCTTGCCAAGGCCAGGCATGAACAAAGAGGAAGTGAAGTGATGGGGATTTAATATTGTGAGATATTAGTTGCGTTTCTGTTACACCTAGAATTGTGCAAAAACTAAATATCGCAATAAAAAGACACTAATGGAAACACCTACATTTTGAAAAAAAGTCTCAAATATGGCAAAAAAGTTTTTATGCTGTCATGAAGTGGTTTTTCAGATGTTTTGATATAGAAATATTATATATATTTCTATAACTGCAAAAATGTAATGGAAATACTTTTTTGCAGTTACGTGTCCCCGTACGTGACGTGGCGGGGTCATGACCAGTTCATTTCTGGCAAAGATGGCGTGGTGTGGAACAAACATTAGCGAACTTCTGAGTTTTAGAAAAGGAAATGAGGAAGGAAAACTGTGGCAAATTCTCCACAGCAAATAGAAAACCCCAAAATAACGCTACATGGCTACCTTACATAAGCCGCAGTTTTCGTAAAATCTTGTTCCTCTCGAGACTTTATGAGACCTGAGGCTAATCCACTAAACACTGTTCAATTAAAACATCCACAAATCGCAATTGTTCTTTGTCGAAACTTTCAAATATCACTTTTATTTTGTGAAAAAATGTAATGGAAACGTAGCAATTTATGCATTTTAAACTGACATTGACAAATTTGAATGGTGACAAAGCTGCAAATACTGTTTTGTTGCAACAAATGTTTAATTATTCCTGTCAGATAAAAGTAGTTTCTGTTCAAGACAAGGTGTATATTTACACTTGTTTTATTTTACAGTCTCAGTCTCCTAAGACTTCCACAAAGGATTCACTGGTATTCTTGCCAATAGCTTTGCTAATAATCCTTTTCTCTTCTCCACGTAAGAGTTGAGAGATATTTTGAAATATTTAGTCACGAATCATTTCTGGGTCAAATGGAGGAGGATTGAGACACAAAACAAAAAGGCTGAAATTAGAGGAATAAGATGAGTTTCGGGTTTCAGGCATTGATTATCACTCAGCTGTATTCTGTTAGTCATGATCTCCTCTGTTATCTGTTTGCTTCCTGGCCATCATTATACCTCCATGTCATTTTTGTCTATAAGGATTTATTTCTCTCGCCTTTGTTCAGCCAGTGAGTTATTACAATTCAATTTAATTGCTGTGTCTGAATTATTTTAGTCTGTGCATCATGACAATGTGCATAAATAATAGTAAAAGCTTTACTACAGTTCTGACAGAACAGAGGTTCCTAACTGTGAAATATCCAATATTAAGATCAGTTTTTATGATCGGATAGTAACTTTAGACAAACATGGCTTTTCCATTTCTCTGTGGATACACATGCTGATATATAAATACTGTCCAAGTTTCTTCTGTCCTGCTAAACACATCTTCACTGTTGCCCAGTTTTACTAGTTTGATCAAAGAGCTTAAAGACATAGTTGATCTGAGGGGTTATAGGTTTTTAAACCCTTTCAACAGGGTATCTCATAAACCAGTCAGCAACCTTCAGGAAGAACACTGCATTCATTTTGAATCATGGGATGCACTCTGCTCCATGTGCTGCAGACGCTGCTGCAAAAGCTGTAAATGAAAGGAGGAGAGGATGTGATAAAAGCTCAGTGTGGATAGTTTTGACTCTTATAAAATGACATTTCTTGAAAGATTCATGGTCAAATTTGGACCCAATAAATTACAAAGAGTGGTAGATGAGTTAGTCATGTTCACTACAGAAGTGCACTTCTAACAGGTAAAAGTCCCATTTTTATAACATGTGCTCTAAATCCCGTCTTCTTTGGGTTTAAATGATATAATTTACGTTGCTATATCATCCATTGCGTAACTTTGCCCAACATTACGTCCATTGCAGATTCTTAAAACTCGACTTTGGTGCACAACCTAAGTAAATGTACTTAGTCACCTCCCAGCACTGGCAACCAATGCACATTTGTGTGTGTGCATTCATGTGCACTAATTTAGGTACCAGGCACTGAAAATGCTCACAATGCCATTCTTATTTGATCAGGGCTTTAATGTGTGCATTTCAGGAAGTCCTGTGACCGGCCACATCTCTTTACCTCCCCCATCGTCTTTCTCCGACATGAATCAGTTAGAATCAACACACTCTGAACTAAATGAACCCCCCCCCCCCCTTCCCAGTCTCTCACTCACCCTTAATCACATTAGCCAAAGTGATATGGGAACGCCAAGCCAGACACACACTCCCTCCTTCTCTCTCTGTCTTTCAACCCATATAAATAGCCACTCCTCCGGAGCTTTAAGTTGTCTTAAGCTCCATCTTTGGATAATAGACCGTTTGCTCCCCCAAAGACCCCAGTGTGGAATAATGAGGATCAAGACGAGAGGGGAGAAAGTGGCATAGGAGAGATGCAAGAGGGTGGAACAGAGGAGGAGAGCTGACACAAGGCTAATACCCACCCCAGGACAAAACCCATCAAAACAGCTGTTTTGTCAGGGTGAGGGGTTATTGTGCAGAATGACTGCAGGATTTTTCTGTTGTTAACTGTTATTTGGGTGGTGGTTGAACAGCTTTTGATGCTCAGATGGTGGTCGCTTTAGACCTGCCGAAATGATCAAACACAAGCACTTCATGAATGTTGTCTTTAAAAAAAAAAAAACAGTGCAGGCCAATTCAGTTCAGTGTAAAAGTTTTGCCTCATCGTAGAGAAAGTACGCAAGTTCAGTAGAGGTCAGTCTAAATGCAGTTCAGTTCAATTTACTCTAGTTCAGACCACTTACTTTTAAACAGAAGTGGCATTTGCTGGTCCAGAAAGTAAAAGTCCTGTCCAGCAGCTGTTCCAACCAGTCACCAAACAAGCTGAATTTAATAAGCAGAATTTATTTGCCAAGTAAACAAGCCTGTTAGTGAAAACACTTCTTCTAAATGTACAGGTAGATCCAAAAACATGGCAGGACTTTTACTTTCTGAACCAGGAATGGCCACCTCTCCTTTTAAATGTTTTTTTTTAAAATTTTTTTTTAAAAATCTATCAGATGCAGTCTAACATTAGGGTCATTAGCCAGGGCTCATCATTGTCTAATCACTGCTTCTATCTCAGCCAAGGCCGGTCTGTGTGAAGCATGTTCCTCCTATACCTGAGCTGTTGTTCTCCTGGTACTCTGGCCTCTCCCAACATCCACACGCATGTATGTTAGGTGTCTTGGTGGCTCTTCATTGACTGCATGGTCAGTGTCAACCTCCATGCTTGTCTCTGGAAGCCTTCTTGAAGGAAGAACAACCATTCTATGCATGGTGAACACCACAACCAGCCCAATGACACCTGGGGGAAAGCCTGAGCTTTCCCAGCCATATTTAACGTAAAAAGCTGTCAATCTAAGCACTGAGCCCCACTCCATGATTAACTTTGATGTTGTTTCATCATTTACATGAACAAACTACAATCTTTTAGACAGTAAATACAACATAAGTAATCTTTTATGTTGTTTTTTAAATCCAAACAACCTCTGTGGGAATGTTTTAATCGATGCATGAAATGCTGATAAAGCAGAAAGATAAAGAGGATGATATACAAATGTTGCAAAGCAATGCAGAGTATCTTAAAGCATGAATTTATAGGCTAGAGATGGCGGTAAGTGGACAGTGTTACCTGACGCTCCCAGTACAGCTGATCCAGACTAACACCAGCCCACTTCACTGAGTTCCACTCAGACTTCAGGAACAACATGACCTATTATAGAACTGTTCCATGTATCTGTGTCACATAGTTTCACCTGACTGGCATGCTCCGTTAGGACACCAGCAACAGAGCCTGAATGTAATCAGTTCAATGTGACGTGTCATCATTTACCTGATCAATTCTTCCCAACAACAAGCTGAGGGGAAGTTTCACCAACATGTTTGTATGTTAAAAGTGAAGCAAGCGGTACTCATTAACTCACAGTTACACAGTGTGTAACTGATTAATCCACGACTCTTAAAGACACAAGACAGCTTTTTTGCCCGCCTCAAACACAAACAAGTACACAGCCTTCACCTAACCTCTAAAATGACCACACAAAATGTCATTTCCTGATATAAGTTGAGTAAAAACGGACAATAACCTTCATAGGAACAGATTTTACTGCGGTTCTGCTTCGAACTCCGTGGCCTTTTATTACCACTGTTGTTCCTGAACAGGAATGACCTTCAGAAACACAGCGAGCGGTACACTTTTACGTTGTTTACATCAAAGTGATTGATCAGATGTTTCTTGTGACACCTTGGCATCATGACAGACACTTTTGCAGACGTTTCTTTGGGTTTTTTTTTTCCTGTTCTAACAATCACAGCAATCTAAAAACTGCACATTTGTGAGCAATTCCAGCAAAAGAACATAATACAGTCTGATGCCGCAGCCAACTCCAGATATGCACTTGGTGTACTGTGTTAATAATCTGTGGCAGAACTCTGTTGTGTCTGTGTTATTCCTGGTAAATAGCTCCTTGTCACCGCCTATCCAAAGCATCTTTTATGGATGAGCCTCTCACACGCCTCGTCGCCACCGCTCTGCCTCGGTCTGCGTCAGCTGGGGAAGCAGCAGGTTGACAGATCTGTGCAAAATGAACTAGATTTATAATTTTGTTTCACTCTGTTGATTTTCTCCAGGTTGAGTGCAAGATGGCTGATTAGGTAAACCCATTTTGTAATTATTCCCCTATGCTGGCACCACGTCTTTGGCTAATGGATGAAACTGCATTTATGGCCAAATACTCCAAATTGAAGAGATTGATTTCATTTCGGGGGGATTAATGTGCATATTTTTGCCTGATAATTATTGTGGAAAAGAGTCATGGCCCTTCTTCATCTGCTTCACATCTGCCAACAAGCTTATTATCCACCTCTTTCCATTCAGTCCACTATTGAAAAGTTTAGAAAAAGAAATCTTTTTGGTCTTCTGTGATTTACGGTCGGATCGTGATATTCACTAACACATTTTCCTTCTTCTTCTTTCCCTCTCCGCCTACTGAAGCTCACAAATACATAAATGCAGGTAAGCACTTACTCTTACCCAACATTTTTCCTGGTTTCTTCTCTTCCAAGCTTCTTCCCTAAATATAATATAAAAGAATGAAGTTCATTCAGAATGTGCCACCTGGTTAAGTGGCTTATCTAATGGGTTTGAATTGTGAGCCATTCTTTCTTTATGCAGGCGTAATCAAAACGACAGTCAATACGAGGACGTTAAACATCATTGCCGCACACAGACACAAATAAGGGCAAACGTACCCGTAGGAGGTCTGTGTGTGTATTTAAGGCCTTCATTGCTACTAAAGGCTGTCAGGACTTGGCTTCATGGATATAGGACACTCTTTGAGTCAAAACGGTGGAAAAAATAGCATATTTGTTCCTGATTTAGCTTGATAAGGACTTGTATATTTGAGTTGTGCAAGGAGACGTCCTCACAAGGAAGAGGTTTACCTGTTGCAATAAAAAGAAGGAAAAAAAAGACATGCACTGCAATTTGCAAACCTGTCCTCAATGCTTGTACTTGCTGCCAAAATGAAAGGATTGTAGTCTTTAATTTCATACATGCTGTATTGTAGACATTTGGTGCGGTGCAAGGATGCAGTGGTAAATTCCCACTTTTGTGTTAACTTGTCCGCTTGTATTTTTGGAATTCAATTCAGTTCAATTCAATTAAATTCAATTCAACTTTATTTGTATAGCGCCACTTCGCAACAATGTTGTCACAGGGCGCTTTACATACCAGAATCAACACACACATCATTTCAAGCCAATTTATACATATCCTAAAATAGAAACCAACTGATTGCATCGAGTCATGACTTGGATCCAATCCCCCATCTTGAGCTGCATGAGGCGACAGTGGGAAGGAAAAAGCTCCCCTTTAACAGGAAGAAAACCTCAGACAGAACCCGACTCAGGGAGGGCAGCCATCTGCCTCGACTGGTTGGGGTGGAGAAGACAGGAAAGACAGAATAGTTTTCACTTTTAATGCATGTTTTAAGAATAGTTTTAAGTTTTTATGCTTTGCTGTTCCCAAAATGTAAAGTTTATTTTAGCTGTTTTTGGTGATTTGGGGGCAGCTTGCTATGTGAAAAAGATCATATCTCCAAGTCTTTTTCACATAAGTAACTCTACTTATCTCTAACTTTGTCTGCTGTATCTGTGGGGAAGGTTGCAAACCTTTATCAGTCTTTCCCTGCTCAGAAAAGCTGCCTGAAACATGACCAAGGAATAAAGACTTCATGCACAAAAGAGAAATCAAAAAGAACTGTAGTTGTGTAAAATTAAACCATATTTTCAAATATTCATTTGCCATTTATACACGTGGTTTTAATCCTCATTGATGCTTTAGACCTTTACAAGATTATGTGGCAAGGACAAGGGCAGGGAAGAAGTCAAAGGTCATGCATGGTGGGGCTGTGGAGGCTGTGGTCCTTGCAGCAGTCTGTGACCTGCTTAATGCTGGTTTCCTCGGGGATCTCATTAACTGCTGTTCAAGCTAGCCCACGAAAGCTGCTGTGAGCAAGCAGCTGCAGCAGGAAGCAGAGTGGGGGCTGAAACTTTTACACACCCATACGGAACCGAGGTGCAGAGGTTGTGTTTCTGCAGTGCAACTTCAATCCAGGGAAAGTTTGATTTTGTTTTTGGCATCGTCCAAGCTAGTAGGGTTTTTGTAAAAGATGCGGCTAGTAAAATGCTAATTAAGTAAATTATAGAACAAGTGGTTGTGCTGTCAGTCCTTACTTCTATCAGTCTCAGCATCGCTTGTCATCTTAAGCAAAAACAATCTGAAAGCCATCTTTGTCTTGGATTTGGTTTGGTTTTTCTAAGTGTCCTCCATATTTCTAGTATTACCAGTTGAGATTTCCATTCTGCTCTGATTTCACCAGAACAGTTTAAGTTTTTGATCCCTCCGGATGTCTATGCAGGCCAATGAGATTCCTTCTCTCATATGAGGTTTCAGTGTAGTATTGTCCCAGCTGTAGAGCGCACCTGGATATGAGCGCAGCTTCACAGAGCAGGCAGCCGCTCTATTTCCCTCTTCAGCAGCCACATCGATCGCCTTTAACCTGGAGCTTTAACCATGAAGCGCAAAATGACTCCTTAGCCAGTAAATATCCAAACATTAGCTGCATCATTGTTTAAGCTGCAGGATTTAAATCTTGTAAAAAAAAAAAGTAGCAGCCTGGAACTTTTAGTAATATTATTTTACCTCCAATTCTTTTCTGTCATTTTCCTCCTGATATGAAATAAATTAACATAAAGTGTTGACATTTGTTGGAAAAATTTCACATTTACAAGGTTAGATTTTTTTGTTATACCACCCTGATCATGGAGCCATTTTAGTGTTTGTGTGTGTGTGTGTGTGTGTGTGTGTGTGTGTGTGCGTTTTAAGAGAACCATAATTAACAATGGATGCTTTTGGAGAAGATTTTTTGTGGGCTTAGCTAAGCATCAAGCAGAAAGCTGTTTCCTTCCCAGGCTAAAGACAGATCCGCTGTTTCCCTGTCCGCTTGAGTGATCCCTTTTTTCCCAAACTAGAACTCCATTATCAGTCCTTCAATGTAGATTATAAGTGCAAGAGGATGCAATTCTCTGCTGTCTGGTTTGGGAGGTCAGCCTGCGATAAAAAAAAAAAAAAAAAAAAAAAAAAAAAAAAAAAAAAAAAAACTTTTCTGAGATGGATTGTTTCAGTCATTTTGAATAACACTGCATGTTTAGTAGCATCTGCTGATGACTAGGTGGCCACTGCAATCCCTCACCAGCTCTGTCCAGCTCATCTGTGTAAAACCCACTGGACCTCTTCCCAACACGCCCAGACTGCTGTTTGCTTGATCTCCCTTCAGGAGAGGAGTGTGTTTTCGGAACCTCTCTGTGACCTTGATGTCATAATAATACTTTGCTTTTTGGATTTTTTTTTTAAAAAAAAAACCTTTTAATTCCTTTTAGGCTGCTCATTTCGACATCCTGTTTCTGGGTTGCACGTTTTTCTAAGCGAATCTGAGAATCTTGTACTCAAACTGAACAGACATGTTTGATTTTTAGTGTAAAAATGTAATATTAGTGCATAAAGATAAAAAGATGGGGCACCTTTTACATTCAAAGTTCACCGGGTTTTCTTTGCTACATATTTAAGCTGTTTCTGTGAAGTTCGGATCATCGTTTTTTGGGCCACACGAACAGCTGCCAAATATGATATCATGGACTATTTATCAGAGACAACTTCCATGTCCCGTCCCTCTCATTCCCTCTCCTGTTTGGCTTCCTCTCTGCTTCTTTCTTTGAGGTCAGAGTGAGGCCGCCGGCCGCCCCTCCAGGAGCCCAGCCTTGGATCGTAGACATCCTCATCTAACAGTCATGTAAATAACAAAAAAAAAAAAAAACCTGTCTGTATTCGGGGCCATCCTGACCCTCTGTATTAGACTTTCCTCTGATAAGAAACTAATGAACTAAAATCCTCACAAAATAGTTAGAAGGACGAAACGAGTGCTTTTTGTTGTTGCGTTCCCTTATCTGTAATTTTCCCATAAGAGGTTGGAATCTAGAGCAGGAAAACTGCACTTCTAGCAATGAAAAAGTATCTCAAAGGTATTGGGAAAGGTTTTGAGAGGTTATAAAGGAAGATTCATGTAAACACAAGTTTTTCTTTCACTGATAGGCATATACATGCTCTTTAGTTCACAACTGGGCTTAGTTTGAGAATAAAATTAACAGTTTATTAGATTTCTGTTTGTTTAGTTAAGCATTTAGTGGTTTGGCATCTGGAGCATCTTATCCAAAGGAAATTTGCAGGGACTTGCTTGTGCTACATGATCAAGCAGAGAGAGGCGGCGGTCTAGTTTATTGGCTCTGTCAAACTTCTGTTATCATTGACATTACTGAGGCTGTTTTAAAGCCTCTTGCTGATACATGTCAAAACACCTGATACACTCAGGATTTCACCGTTCACAAGAAAGTACAACATTTTTACCGTAATGACCCAAATTTGATCTGCCAGCTCAATGGGGTGAAGGAAAAAAAAAACTAAATGTAAACGATTTCCAAGCACCCTTGTTGTTTATTTATGCTCATTATCTTCTTTTTCCATGTCGCGGAAGACATGTCGCTCTTTCCTTCCCCATCCTGTAGTGTTTATCCCAGTGCTTGGGATTCATCCCTGCCAGTAAAGATCAACTTTTATCTTTTGCATGCGCTGTATCCGTTTGGAGGTGTCCAGGCCTTGCAGGTCAACATGACGGTTCTTGCTCGCTGGTATGCGCAAGCGTTTATTCCCAAGAGAGCTCATGACTGTTTATTTCCATAGGCGTACGAGTGCTTCAGAGTGTCTTCATCCAGCTGGATCTGTGTGTTTACTTACAAAGGAAAGTGAGCAGCGTATAGAGAGCAGATGCTCTCAGCAGCGTATGTTTGGTGTCTATGAAGCAAAGCAGCACTTAGAACTTTTTACGGCACTCCAGCAGCAACAAGGAGCGTATTAACATCTGGAGAGGGACTCTTAAATGTTATAAAAGCATATTTAATGATAATATAATGTAAGTTGCAAAACAGCTGGAGTTACCCTCATAACCCTCCCTCTTTGTCTCCTGATGTTTCTGTAAAAAAAGACAGTTTCTAGTATTTTTATGATACTCTTTAAAGAGCCCAGGCTTTGATAATCTAACATGCATGAGTTTAAGACATCTGTTTCTGTGACGCATTGCAAGCGTCTCCCTCCTGATCACCGGTGATTTGCTTTGACTTGCGTGCAGGATCATTTTAGCCCAGAGGCCTGTTTATTAAGGTGCACGTTTCAGCTGCTTGGCTCCTAAAGTTTCGTTCTTGTTCTTTTTTTTTGTTTTGTTTTTATTTGGAGTGAAAACAACACACACACACACACACACACATATAAAATTTACAGCGTCGTAATTGACTTTTTTGGAACAGAAACAAGGGTCGTTGAAGTGATCCAAGCCTCACCCCTGCAGGCCCTGTCTGTTGCTCTGGAATGGTTTCTGACACATATGCAGACTGTCTCCAGGGCTGTATTGAACTTTGTATCGTGGCCAAGCTTGTTAGTCATGGTTGTCGCTGCACTGTGTGTTATTGCATCTGTCTGTGCCTGATGTGACCTGCTTTAAATACCATAAACATCCAAGACTACACCTGCAAAAGGTGGTGCTATCCTAGTGGCTCTCAGGCACATGGGAGCAGGAATGGGCGCTCTGTGGCTGTGTTACGGTCGAGCAGTTTCAGAAAAGACCTTTTAGTCTGAGTTCTGCTTTATCTGCTCGATAACTCCTGCTACTCTGGTATGGCAGAGTCCACATCTAGACCTCATTTTATTAAGCAGCTAAGGATGTCAACATGAAACAACAAGTATTTATATTCCTTCATGTTACAGCTTATGGTCATAGATGCAGTGCATTACAACCTCACACTGTATTTATTAAGCGCTCCATTTACCATAGAATAGATTTTATTTCCTGTAGCCTATATTAACTCAGAATATATGGTCTTTAGAGAGAAAATGTATTGATATTGACTGTTTAATAAACTAGATTGTGATATTCTAAGTAAAGGATCTGCGTATCAACATTGGTTTTCCACTTTTTATTTATCCCTTCACCAGGTCCCTTCACCAGAGAGGTTGTTTCTGATGAAAACTCTACAGCTCTGACAGTAGGAGCAGACGAGGTTATGCTATGCATCTGCTGCCATCTATTGGCTGTCAGCTGATCACTACAACGCCTGCTCCTTCCCCACTTGTTAAAATGTGTAGACCATAGAAAATGAGGTAAATGTCAGAAAAATTGTAGTTTGTCCAACAAAGTTTTTCTTTTTATGCCATGGAATGCTTTGGAAGTGGAGTCAAATGTTCAACTAAAATTCTCATTAATGCATTTGATCAAACACATCCAAAGTTAATTTTGTCTGTAAGCATAAACGGAAAATATGAGATCTCTCAGCTAATCATTTAAGCCACCATTCCAGGTTTCTAAATATATCTATTTCCGATACTTGAAGTGTGAATGAAATGGAATTTTTTTTTTTTAAAGTTGTGGTAAAAAGGTAACACTATGATCGGACCTACCACAGTGTGCTACCATCATGCCTGACAATAGTTGAAATACATGAAACTGCATGAAGAGGGGGAAGAAAAGAGCTAATTTGACTTGGAAAGTAGTTGTGGTTTTGTGTGTATCCTTCTGTCGTGCTCAGATTGACCCAGATTGCTACAGTTCATGTCGGGGTCACCCTCATGGTCGTTCCTCTCTGAAACGTTTTCATTATTGACCTGAAGGGGCACCATGATCGTTTATCTTCCATATGTTCACCTCCTTTGTGCAGATGGAGTTCCTATCAGAGCACCAAAAACAGCACAATCCCATTTTTACTTTGTCTTGTTTTGTTGTTTTCTGACAGAAAGAGCTTCTCATGTTTCACCAGAAACCACTCATTAATGCAGCGGTTGCTCCAAGCTGCCATAACAAGGAGCCACACTAGGGGGCACAAATGCTCCAACAGTGACAAGAAGGGAAGCTGCTTGTCCAGATGATCAGCACCTCAGTCCAAAGGTCTGGAAAGACCTCAGCCCTTCAAGCTGTCTTCCCTGTCCTACTCCTCTCTGGGGTCACACTCACCAGTGCCTTGCATTATCAGCAGACTGAGGACATTATCATTCAAATGCGTACTCGCCCATGAATAAAAAACCAGAGCTCAGGCAAAATGTGCCGTCACAGAGGCATTTTAGTTTAATGATGTTTTTTTATGGTGCATCTGCTCTTTAAAAAGAAAAACATAGCGGCGAGTGACAGGAATGAAGGATGAGAGGCTTAGGCTACGAGAAGGGTTTGCAGCAGAAATATTATGATACGGAAACACATCATGGACGGGCTGATCTGTAAAAGGAAGAACGCCGGGAGGAAACAGAGGGCGGCGGCTTGTGCGCGTTCATTTTTAATTTATTTTTCAAGCTGCTGTTCCATCAGCTCTTGTTTTGACTTGTATTGACTGAGTAACCAGAGCAAAGTCTGCTTTGGTAGTGCGATGCTCTGCAGGGGTCACTGTGTTGCCAAGAGGAACGCCTCTTGTGGGGATGGGGAGAAGAGGGGGGTATATATATCTGGGTTATGTTATTATAATCTCTATTACCCATGATTGCACTCAGTGCATGTAGAAGGCTGCAGTGAAGGGGATAAGGGTAAGGGTGTGTGTGCATGCACGTGCCCAGGGGCATGCTAAGTAGGTAAATGCAGATTGTGGGATGGGATGGAGTGGGTGGGCATTCCCATCTGGTTTGTGAGAGTGTAGCCTCCCTGCACCCCACCCTGTCCATCTACAGATTAAGAGGCCAGCGCTGAGCTCCTGACCCACAATTCCCATCCCCAGCACACAGCCTCCTACATAGCAGCATGACCTCCCCCCCCCCCCCCTCTTATTTCTTCTTCAGACAGGCAGCCACTTGGGAGACACATGAGGTGAGGTCTCCATTAGCAAGCCTGGCCCTGAAATGAGGTTGCGGTGTTGAACTGAGGAAACCACACTCTAGAAAAAATGGGGATTAAAAGCGATTGTGTCATCTGTGGATTTAGATAGGACGGTACAGGGTGTATGTGGTTGCACGTGATAAAAACGTTTTTCCACATGGAAACGGACTCCCGTCCTAGTGCGGGCATATGGATTCACATCAGTGTGAAAGGGCAAGTGGGACTCAGGCGCAGACCACAATTGGATTTTTTAAGCCCTTTACTAAACGTGAAAGCGGCACCTCAACTTTAAGCTCATACAGATTGTCTGATATAGATGTCACATGTAGGTACTTGGCCTCGTGTGCTTGATTTCCTTTCCACTGAGCAATAACCCAGATTCATACACCCCCCCCCCCCCCTTCTTGCATGTATCCATCTGCTGTACCCTCGCCACTCCTCCAGTTCCGAATTGTCTTCCCCGTCTCACCATGGATCCACTCTTCTGTCACCAATACACTCATCTATCTATCCATCCGTCCATGCACAGACTTTCCTTAGGCGATGACCCAATGGGGGCTTTGTGTGAATCCAGGCCACACCCAGTGTAACAGACCCAGATTTGTCTTTTTTTGTCACCGCAACGCTGGAGGCCTCTCTGCACCACTAAACTTTCCACAAACACCAAACCCTGGTTTAATGTTCTGTTCACAGTGTGTGTGTGTGTGTTAAAAGGCCATGTAATGGATCTTTTTTTGACAAGCAGACAATAAGTTATGGTTGCATTTAAAATCTATGCGAAGGAGAAGCTTCTCAGAGTAGCAGGCTGTATGTATGCTTGCGTGCGTGATGCCTTTAATCAGCCCAGTAGCACGGAGCGTGCTTTTCTTCCCTATTTCATTTCCAATTACCGTCCTCGACAGTGATGAATTTAGATTTTGACATGCTGGCTTTCATGCAGCGCTGTCACCCCGTGCTGTAACTGCGAGCAGGCTTGTTTGTGACAGAGCCAGAGAAATAACAACACAACATATGGAGGTTTATGATAGTACTGTGAGCATCCCAAATACTTTCACATTAATGGAAAGCATGCCCCATAAGTAGGGTGTGGGAGGCAGTGTCTAAAAGCCATTAACAGTCCGCCTTCCTCAGGACTCCTTAATGACAACCTGTTGAAATGAATGCGTCCAGTCTTACCTCAGTGTTTAAAGTGATTGCTGATCAAACAGTAAGAAGGGTAAGCTGCAGCGTATTTGGCTTTCACAAGCCACAAAACCTTAACAGCTGTGGTTAGACAGACAACTGTTTTACTAAAAGTATTTCTACTCCCCACAATTCGTAGGGTTATTTGGAAATAGCTCAAGAAATTTCAAGTTCTCCGCTTTAATTTCCTCAAGTGTCTATTCCCGTTATCACCAAAAATGAAGCTGTTACGCGTTGTCAGGTAAATGGAATAAACTAGGCGGGGGATTTATTTAGTGATGAGCCTCATTGAGGTGATTGCACCCTGTGGCAAGCTCCTTCTTTTCTCATTTAAAAAAATATTATGGTTGTCTAATTGATAAGAGGAACAGGCCATTAGAGGGGTTTCTTTGCTAAACCCCAACACCTAAAATTGTTTGCCTTTCTGTCATGTAACACGAATCCATGTCCCAATTTAGTAATGTATGCAACAAGGCTACGTTGTCATCAGACTTCAATTATGATGTGCATTATAATGTGCAGCATAATTATGTATGCTTTAGTCTGAGAGATCTACCCCATGAATTTGGACTGAGTCTTACAGACACGTTATTTGGACTCAGTATGATGATGTTACTTTAGTAAATGTGTGTGCTGGAAGCAAGCATGAAAATCCATTAAGGCCAGCGGGGTGAGAAAGGAGGAGGCTGCAGCAGGGAAAACGGTGGGGACGCTGGTATAAGGGGGACATGTCACAGAGGTAGATTGGCCTAATTGGCACTTTTGGCCGTCTTGTCACATACCTGCTTAATTGGCGTGCCGAGAGTTCGAGGAGAGTATAAGCTGGCTGTGTCTGATGCCTGCAAATGTGTGGGAATTGTATGTGTGTGTATGCGGGAGATATCACAGCGCATCTTTCCAGAAAAACCTGATGGTGAAAGAAAAGATGGAGTGTCAGCTCATGAGCGTCAAGCATTAAACATTTAGAGTGACCTACAAATGCTGACAATCCCTCCTTCAGTCACACCCATGTCTTCTGTTCCCACTGTTTTATATTAGCTGCCCCAGTCTACCAGTCCGCCTCTCATCACAGAAACACGCTCAAGCACATCAGCTCTGTTTTTTCTTGGTTGATAATGAGGACCCCACAGAGGAAAATGACAGGAATCCAGGGTTTGGATGGAGAATGAGGGTGGTAGGATGATGTTGTTGAGAATAAGATGAGCCTTTCAAATTATAGCCAAGTTGAAGTCCTGATTCTGTTCGAACACATCTGTTAAACATGTGTTTTTGTCTTTATATTTTGGAAAAAATTAAGCAGAATTAGCCATGTCTCATTTTAAAGAACACTAATTCAGGGACAGTTTGTGTTTTGGATGCCACCAGGCTGCTTTCGGCAGGATTTTTGCTTTTCAAGAAGAGATACAGGTACCACAAATGGGTATAACAGCAGTATTTCTTAGCTGAAAGAACCTGACGCCAACTTCTACCTTGTGCTTGATCTTTGTGACGGACGTTTATGGTTTTGAAAGTCTGTATTTCATTCTAAGCCATTACTCTTTCCAAACCACATTAGCTTTGTTGTCCAAGCCTTCACGAAATGAGAATGAAAGCGCAGAAAATGTTGATGCTGTATGTGGTTTTATGTCCTGATCAAAAACAATTCCATAAGAAATAAAACTAAAAACAGCAAAGTGTCCCATAAAACAAAGGTTCTTTTAACAAAAAAGCTAGTGTGTCACGAAAGATGATAAGTTAAATATATCACCAGCTGTTCTTCCAAAATGTCAACACCAGTGTTTGTCTTCACAAGCCCTAGCTGCTAGCATCATGATTTAGTGCAGTGTGCAGCCCATGAAGAGGCAGCAGCTGTAGCTTTTACTCATGGCTCTCTGCGGTTTTTAAGAAAACAAATGCGAGAGAAGCAGGCTGTTTATCATGATCGACTACAGATGTCTTTTTGTGGCTAGTGCACTCTGCTGTGGAAATGCTAGGGTCAGTGAAAGAGAGAAAGAAAAACACAGCAAGGGTAAAAATGGGATGTAATAATCTCTCCTTGTGGTCTCCCTTACTCACTTTCTTTCCTCCATCAGCACTCTGGAATAAATCTGATGGAAATTCATTTCCAGGTGAATTAATTTTAGTTGGGGTGGGAAAATCAAATCGAAAATCTGGATTTTTTTGTTTCAAAATTTTAAAATCGATTTTTTTCTTTGGTTAAAAAATCTTTTTTTTTTTTTCTCCATTCAATTACATAAAATTAATCCACTATAATAGTTGTGTCATTTTTATTGGTTTTATTGATATTTTTACTTGTCTTCTTGGGTATTATAGCTGCACAATGATGGTCTGGCTACTGTGTTGTTTTTTCTAACTGAAATCAAGAAAAATTACTAGCAAAAAAAAGTTGTTTTTAATCCACAAAAATCAGCAAAATAGAAGAATTTTGAGATTCGCAATTTAAATCGAATCGGCGCCCAAAAAGTCAGAATCGAATCGAACTGGGACAAAAGCATATCATCACAGCCCTAATTTTTAGTGCTCTGAAGATTGAGGAATAGGATAATTGTCCCGGTTTTTTTGGTTTGGATGAAGGTCCTCTAATGTCCAAGCTAAAAAAAAAAGGCTCTGCTTTAATTGCCCCTTTCCTAATCTAGAGAGTTTGTGCCTCTTTCACCTCAAGCCTTTCCTCTCTGACTTGAGCACTACCTGCCTATTAGGAAGCAGATTAGTTGATCGATACGATGAAGAGCAATGAGAGAGAAAAGCTCAAAACATCAAGAAAGAAGAGTAATTTTAAAGCAATGTCCACTCTTTCTTTACCCTAATAGCAATCTCCATCTGTCCACTACAAGTCGCCACCTTGTTAATCTTTTACTCACTTTTGAATTGTATCCCTTTGGATGAAGGGACAGATTTTTGTGAGAGAAAAGTACTTCAAGAAAATAGTCTGCGTTCAGGGCCCTTGAAGAGGCTTTATCACCGACGTCAGCCTGTGTTTTCCTGGGTCCCGATCGGTCCTTAGGGGTCATTTTCTTTGTTTGTTCTTTACAGAGCCAAAGCAGGAGCTAAAAGGCTATAGTGTGCTTTATCGACAACAGAGGAAAAGGTGGTCGATGAGTCAACATTATTGACCTGGGGATTGGGGACTGAGCAGAGATAAACTCTGCTGAATGGATGATCAAGCTTACTCTAAGTTATGTCTTGCATCATCAGCTTTTTGGGCTTTGAAGCCAAATCCAGCTCTGAGCCCAGGTCAGACATCTGGGCTTTTCTGGCTAGATTGAATTGGAGTTTCATAGCTCTTATGTGAACAGTTGGACATAAAACATAGTGGTTTGTATCATTTAAGAGCAGCTCTGTCTTTTAAACTTATGATCAAGCAGGGGCGCAATAATTCTGAAATGTACAGTCGACCAAAGCGATGGTAAAAACACCAAAGGTCTTGTGATGAAGTCAGACATGTTCAGCAACTAAATATGTTCAAGTACTATATCTTTGATGACTCTGACCTGGAAAAAAAAAAGTTTCCTGTTGGGTACACACTGAGTAACGCCGCTCAGGGCCAGAACTTTAGCTTGAGTTTGGAGATATTTGTTGCTCTTTTCAGATGAATTAAAATTTTAAATGTTTGATTCGAATTCATCATCGCCAATTTCAGATATGAACACCGGTGTTAACACATAAACTGCAGCCAGTTAATCCTTTCTGTTTAATCAATTGTTTATTAGCCTACTAAACTGCTGAAAGAGTAGAAGTTTGTTATGATGAAAGGAACTGTGTTGCAATATTTCCACCTGTATGGTGGTGGATCACCTCAGGGTGCACGCTGGCCAGTGATTTGCGACTCGGAATTTGAGCCGGAGCTCATCCAGCTGTATCTCACTTTCTGAGCTTCATCCAGACTTTGGAGTCAGGAGGCCAGTCAAGCAGGCAGGCTGTCTTACCACAGCGAGAGGAACTCCCCTTAGGGCTATCGCGCTAGCAATCCCTCCCTTCCCGTCTTAACCATGGACAAGCTGAGGAGCTTGACACCAGCTTTCAGACCTGCCAGTTCAGCGTGCACCATTCTGCCGCTGTAAACACACAAATGCACACATCAGCCAACCCACACCACCCTCCTCTTCAGACAGCGGGGTCTTGAGGGTTATGTTGCTCAATTTCTTTCCCTATTTTCCCACCCCGGTCCTTCCTCTATCTTGGCAGAAGCTGCTTGCACCTCTCCTAGCAGCTATTACCCTCTCGCTGTCTCCGTCCCTGCTGTCATTCCCGCTCCCCTGAGCTTCTTTCTTTCTTTCTCTTCCTTCACCCCATTGCAAGCTCTTACCATTTTTTTCCCCCGCTCCTGAATCTTTTTAATACATCTCTATGTTTCTTTACCATCACACCTCTCCTACATTTTGCTATCTTCACATATCAAAAGGCTTCCACTTGTGTTGACACGGTGGGTCTATTGCACAAGTCTGGACCACTCTAACCAACATCACCCCACCCCCCTCTTCTCTCTATCTCTCTCCATCTACTACTTCTGTTCTCTCAACTCGGCACTAATTTGCCTCCTCCTCTGAGCTTGGCCCTGGCTCCGGCTGCTTTTCCCCTGAGATGTGATTGCCTGCAGAATGCGTGTGAGCAAGTGTGAGAAAGGGGGTGCATGTGTCAGTGCAGAAGTTTGATTTTGTGTGCCTTTTCTGTGAAAGAAAGTGAAAGTAGTGGAGTCTAGCCGACGTGTGCCGGTATTCGTATGTTTGGGGAAATGGCAGAGTGTGTGTGGGTGGGTGGTTGTACCTATATGTCACCCTTCTCTCTTGTAATGAAGCAGATTGCATTAAGAGTACGCTGGTGCCGTGGGATGGTTATAGAAGTAAGCGGCAGGTTTAACCGCCCCGCCTGCCGCACACATACATACACTCTTTTCCCTCAGGGCAACTCACCAGCCAGCAAATCATTTATCACAAGGTAATGGCTCTGATGATCTCTCTCTCCCTCTCCCCCCATCTCTCCACTTAAGGGGTTTGTCCTAGATTCTCAATCACAGGACTGCTACACCACCAAATCTCACACACACACACTTATACAGTAACAGGCTGCACGTCTTGCATGTGTTGAAGCAATTCAAAATTAGGATTCCCACCAACAGAAAGACAAAAAGAAAAAAAAATTTAAGCTGCCTTTCTGCCAAAAAACAGAACAAAAATAAAGATGGTTTAAAAGAAAAAAAGGACCAAACCGACAAACAATTAGGTTTATTCATCATCACAGAGTCATTCTGCAAGAGGAGATCATTGAAAAACAAGCCCCTGAGTTGTGATGCTTTGGTCAATTACTTAGTGTCATTAGTCAGACGATGTTACCATATTCTGGATAACACTGTTTGATTTTCAAATATGAGCCAACAACTGGGTTGGCTTACATTCGTAAAAAAGACTGGAAACAGGAGGAAATTAAGTCTTTGCCGGTTGCTGGGCAACCTAACGACAAGACTCCAGTTTCATATGTACTGTACAGACAAGGCACTTTGGTTATCTTCCTCTCTGAATGGAGATATATATATATATATATATATATATATATATATATATATATATATATATATATATATATATATATATATATATATATATATATATATATATATGTGTGTGTGTGTGTGTGTGTATTTTTTTTTTTACAAATACTTTGTTCTTCCCATAGCTGAATGTACCGACAACAAAATCACACAAAAATCTATAATGAAAATCAAACGTATTCACAAAAAGTTAGGGATATTCAGCTTTTGGGTGAAATTTCACAACAAGCCTAAAATGCATTCAAACCTGTACAGGTGAACTTAGTGTGATCTTCTCTAAGCTTTTAAATGCACATGTCCAACTGTTAAATGTTTCAATAAATTTTGCACAAGTTGTGTGATCCTTGAATTGACCAATAAATGTCCTGGTTCAATTAGAGCTGGTGTTTAAACAGTTGTCCTCATCATGCTGCTCACATTTTGACATCATGAGACCAAGACGACACCTAACAATGGAACAACAGTCCCTTGCCATTGCGATGCTTCAAACAGGACGTTCTCAGACAGAAGTGGCCACTGAGCCTGGAGTGTCACAGAGTGTCATCAGCAGGTTGCAACAGAGATATCCAGAGACTGGAAGAGTCACAGAAAGGCCTAGAAGTGGACGTCCTTTGGCCACATCCCGTGCTGATGACCGCTACATTGTGAACACTGCCCTGAGAAACCGGATGATGAATGCCACTCAACTCCAGGCACGTTTAAGAGAGGTGAGAGGCACCCAAGTGTCACGTCAGACCATTCGAAACCGTTTCCATCAGCGTGGTCTGCGTGCTAGACGACCTGCACGGGTACCTGACCACACCACCAGGCACAGGCATCATCGTCTTGCATGGGCCAGGGAGCATTTACGCTGGACGAGGAACCAGTGGGCCTCAGTGCTGTTCTCTGATGAAAGTCGATTCACGCTGAGCAGAAATGATGGCCGGCAACGATGTTGGAGACGTCAGGGAGAGCGCTATGCATCAGCCACTGTTGTCACCAGGCGAGCTTTTGGTGGTGGCGGTGTTACAGTGTGGGCAGGGGTGTCCACTTGGTACAGAACTGCCCTACACTTTGTGAATGGTACAGTGACAAGCCCATACTACCTGAATAACATCATTAATCCAGTGATTGTGCCCCTACATGAACAGCACAGGCCTAATTTCATCTTCATGGACGACAATGCTCCTGCTCATCGAGGCCGCATCATCAGGGAACGGCTTTTGGAGACTGGTGTACCTCAAATGGAATGGCCTGCACTCTCTCCAGACCTGAATCCCATTGAAAACCTGTGGGATCAGCTGAGCCGTCGTGTAGAGGCTCGAAACCCTGCACCCCAGAACCTCAATGACCTGAGGGCTGCCCTTCAAGAAGAGTGGGATGCCATGCCTCAGCAGGCAATAAGTTGCCTTGTGAACAGCATGAGACGTCGTTGTCAAGCTGTAATTGATGCTCAAGGGCACATGATGAGATATTGAGACGTTTTTTGTTGCGGTGTAACTACCATTGTTGTTACCTTTTGTGTTGAATGAATTTTTTGAGATGAGGAAATCAGTAGTGCATCCTTCTACTTAAATGTCTTACTTTTATGATATTATATCACTGTAGCATGAACATATTGCATTTTCCATAAATTTCACCTGAAAGCCAAATATCCCTAACTTTTTGTGAGTAGTGTATATATGGTCCATGTATTTACAACAAGTAAGAGCAATCTATGGTGGATTTTAAATGCAATTTATATTTTTAGGAATTCACAAATTCCTTTTAGCACAACTGCAACAACAGAATCTTTTTTCGTATAACTTTTATTAGGGTATTTTTCTGTTGATCCAACTCTCAGATTCATGGGACTTTGATTGATTCTTTTGCTTTTTATGACAGGAATAGAGCCGGAGTGTGGTTAGCATCAGCAGTAATAGTCAACAGGGCTGAACAGACAAAGAAAAGAACATCATGAAAACAGACAATCCAAGGAACAGGGCAGCACAGCTGGCTCCACAGAAATGACTTCAATCTCCCAACATGAGAGAAATCCGAAGATTACAACTGGAATGAAATAATATCTTACAAACAACAGCGAATGTTCCACCTTCGAAAAAGCGGGACCCTCTTATGTTAGATCCCTATTTCCTTTCTTATCCTTTTGGTAGCCTTTAGAGCAAAGCCGTACAGATCGGCCTGATTGGTAGAAGTGACGCCCTGGAGAAAGGCTCCTAATCCTCAAAAAAAAAAAAAAAAAAAAGAAAAATTAAAAGCACTTTCATCTGTCTGACATTTTGGGGCTACGAGTTTGTAATACTTGCACAGCGCTACTTAGAACCTCATGAATATGGATGAATTGTGGACAGCGTTGAGACTTTTTTGTTTCTCACTGCAGACAAGCAGAGCTGCTTCTCTCAGGCTACAGTTGTTCAGTTTCTCATTCCTTCATTGTGGAAAAAAATCGGGCTTCTATTTTATTCTAACTCTTTTTAAAAAAGAAATGTCAAATGAAGCTGGATGAATCTTGCTCGTCTCTGCACAGCTGCCCCCTGCTCTGCTATAATGAGCCTGTAATGTCTGTGGCCCTGTGGCCCTCCGCTGTAAGCAGGGATAGCATGGATCTCATGACATCCAATCAGCCGAGCCATTGAGCCTCTGGTTCATTTGTTGCTCTGGAGAGGTGAGACACATGATCTGCCCTCGGGTCCTCGGGGAGTCACTGGGTTTGGGAAGGGCTCGTAAGGGTCAGATGGCAAAGATCTGGATTTAATCAAATGATGGTCGTGGGGAGGGGGGGAGGGGGGGGGGGGGGGGGGGTGTTGTTGCAGGAAACCTAAGAAGCAAACTGGAACTTGAGGTGGATGTTTGCAGAAAGGGAAAGATTGTAGAGACACAAGATTGTAAAAATGTCCCGCTCCTTTGGATGCAGCTGCTGTTGTGTCCCGGCCAGTGCAGTGCCAGAGTAGAAATTGCCAGTATGTTATCATTCAGGAAATGTCGTGGCATGCGGAGAAATGAAGGGAAGAGGTAAAACTGACAGAATGCAAATGTGTTGCATGGTGTCAGAATGGAAATGAAATGAATGGTGGATGAGGTGTTTCCACTCGCCGTACAGAAATACAGTGACAGAAGTGACCCAAATTGTGTGAAGCACTGCTGCAAATTGCTGCGAGTGAAGCTTTACCTCTCGTCTTCTCCTCATCTTTCTGCTTTTTCCTATTTCTCTTTCTCCTCCAACCTTTATTGCGCCTTACTTTCTCCCACCCCACCTTTATACTGTAATGGTTTTCGAAATAAAATCACAGAAATCACCATTTTTCAGCCCTCGGCATGACGTTTTCTGCATACGAGGTGTTACCGTAGCAACAGAGTAATAATTTATCCCCCTTGCTGTCTCGTGAAGATCATGTTGCATGAATCTGGCATGACATGTGAGACCCGGGATATCATTTATTCTCTCTGAACGTGTGCTGACT
Source organism: Telmatherina bonti (assembly GCF_933228915.1). NCBI lineage: Eukaryota > Metazoa > Chordata > Actinopteri > Atheriniformes > Telmatherinidae > Telmatherina > Telmatherina bonti. The sequence continues at coordinate 14,386,027 of NC_136622.1, read as the reverse complement.
GACTGATGCAACTGTTTGAGACTTTAATGTGCACCACAGAAGGCATTTGGTTTCTGATGGTGGAGTGGTGAGGGGGGTCTGGCGGGGGTGCTGGGCGCACATTGTAGGTGGGTGATTGACAGTGAGACAGCTTGGCGCTCCATGTGTTGATTCTGCAGAGATGTGAATTCCTCCTGTAACACCTGCATCTCTGTTCAAGCAGAGTTGACCCACATTACCGTGCTCAGGGACGAGAACCGGCTTGCTTTGACCCCATGTCCAGGCCTTGTTGTTTACCTCACAGATTAATATGTGCCTCACGATTATGCTGCAGCCACAGACTTCTAAATGTCTCTTTTGGTCCGTTGGCATGATTTTCCTGCAGTTGTTCCTCTTCATTTACCTCGTTTATCAGTTTGTTACCCAGATGAATAATGGATGAGGCTGCTTGTTGCCTCAGTGACACACAGGCTCATCGTTGTCATGCGTTTGCTTGCAAAAACCAGGTCTTTTAACCCCCCCCCCCCCCCACCTGCACCTACCCACACTGCCTCTCTACCTTGATTCCCGCCACTTCAGGTTGATCGACGAGTTGACTTATCAGCACACACTGCTCTCACTGTGATTGAGTCTTGGCTAGGGAGCTCAAGCTGATGAAGATGAAGAGGAAAGGCCGCGAAAGAGAGATGTCTGGAAATCCATTGTTTTTTATGTGTACTCCCCTTTACTGTACGGGTGGATTTTATGACTTTGTAAGTCTGGCATAACCCTTTTACTGCTAAATCTATCCATCTACCACTCCTTCCATCATCCATGAACTCAATTAGTCTCTCCAAAGAGCAAATAAGCTGTCCCAGGATGCTACTAGTGAGAGTCAAGGCGACTCTAGACATTTATTACCTGAGCAGAGCTTTGGAACCCTGAGCATTCAGAGGAATGCAAAAATGCAGTCCTATTAAAACTTAACTGGTTCCTAATGCTGTATACGTTGATGGTTATCTGCATTGCTGAATAATAACCAGACAAATAATTGAATTTATGGTATGAAAATCAGCTTTGCTCTGGGAAGATGCACTCAACCTCCACCTCTGTCGACACCAGTTAGCAGCTAAAATCGAACCAACTCATATGGCATGATTGAGGGTTTTCTGCTGTGACCTAGAATTATTAAGAAAAAAAAAAAGTTTTTTCTTTTATTGATCCCTGTGGAGAAAGTCTCTCCTCGCTTGTCTCTTCATATATAGAGGTCAGTAACAAAGGCAGCCCTTAGAGCCTGAATACAACTTACAGTCTTGCCCAAGGAAGCTTTAACAGGCAAGATGTTTGTCAAGCTTTTATTTATTTTTTTTCTAGCGTTTTCTATACATCTCATAGGTGAAAAAGTTTGAATTAAGGTCATGAAAAACTAGTGTGTAACTTAAACTCAGTCTTGCAGACGTCCCTGTGCAGCAATTTGCTGTGTTTTCTCTCCTTGCCTTTATTCTTGCAGGAATTATAAAACATCCACTGGACCATGTTGTTTCCACCCTCTTGTTCGTTCTCATTGCAAATTTAGTCAGTCTATTTATTTTAACCCTCCAGCACCTTATGGCATTTTAAAGAAGATATGTGTCTTTCTATCTCTTTCTTTTTCTTCTGTCAAGTGTTTGAATGCCAGGACACTATGTTTGTCTTGCATGAGTGTGTGTGTGTGTGTATGTGGGAATGAGAGGTTCTGGGTACTGTGCTGCTGAAAAGATGCAGCTAAAGTCTTGTTTTTGACAGACAGTTGGTCTCAGGGTTACAGGAGGAAATATTGCAGTCTGTATGCTGGTTGGATAGCCTGACAATTGTTCTTTATCGGCCACTCCCTGCTCTCTTCTCTGCTGTAATGATTCTCTCTTCTAGCTTTGCTTTCCCGCTAACTGCTTCCCATCTATGACAGCCCTGACCCTGCTAACCTTTGAGCTCAGGAAGCAGCAGTGCACGCCATCCACAAGCAGGAGAATAGATTTTACTCGTCTTGCACTACCAGAAAGCCGACAGTCGGATCTGTCATGATGGTTTACATTCATACTATCCTTGTTTTGCCTGGATTTGATCTTTGAAATAGCTTAGATTTGCATAACATTCAAAATAATTAGCACTCCTTCAAATGCTTAGGTGATTTACTCAAGAAAAGATGTCACCAGTTCAGTTTTTCTGGATCTTCTGGTTGAATAATTCATTTATTTTTCTTGCGTCTTGGTAATTGCAGTCCTCATTCTTTAGGAATTGATGTCATCTCATGCCATGACTTTTGCAAGTGTTTAGTGTACATCCATTTACGTCTGAACTTCATCTGTTTTTGTTATGTAAGGATAAATTTCTCCAAACCCAGGGTGCATTTTAATACCTGGTGAATAGCAGGTCACTCATTTTCTGACCATGATTGAGCCAGAAAGCTGCTATTTCGTCACCGTGCCGCCATATTTTCATTAGACTCCTGCTTCCCAGCACACAGCCTTGTCCAATGGCTTTCCTATCAAAAAATAAAAAGGAATTGCATGAAAGCTGTCTTGTTTGAGAGAATAACTTGAGCACATGGCATCTGATTAGGCATATAAATAATTTATAGTCGCTTCATTTATGGGCTGCGATTCAACGAGAAGGTACGGCTCGCCAATTAATATTCCCTCTCTGCCTTCTTCCTGAGAAGATTCAGCTCGACATGCAGCCAGCTGCCAATGATGAGCTCAAGAAAAAAAAAAAAAAGGAAAAGAAAGAAGAAGAAAAAAGTGTCTTCATTACTATGAATGCAAATCAAAGTGTTCTCGTGTATAATAGCTTGTCATTGTCAGCGTGGATGCCAGCAAGCTGATCAGGTAAATCTGTTTGCACATTATGAGTACAGTATACCGGAAAGTGATGCTGAAATGAAATGTGGTGGTTATTCAGAGGTAGAAGCAACAATAATTACAGTATATGTTGAAGAAAATCCGATGGGAAAAGCATGGGATTCATAGTGCAGTGGAACATAAGGCCTTTGATGGAGTCTGAAATGAAATAGTTCTTGTTCAAGTCAGGGTGCATGACGACACTCTGCTTCAGACATGCTGCTCATTAACTAAAAACCTTTTATCCGTGAGAAAAGTTTTTCACCTTCCGTGGCCATTCACGCTTTGTGCCCATGGCTATGCAGTACGGAAAAAGGAGAAGATACATTCAAGTGAAATTTCTTTGACTTTTTAACTCTGCCACGCCTGTGTGCACGTGTGTTTAATTGTATTGCAGTTGAGATGAACTCTAAGTAAGAAGTAACTTATAAAGAACTTTTAGAGACTTTTCAGGCAGAATCCTCACAGAACCGATGTTGGATTGATTATTATCTTCGTGTAGCTCTATCTGCGCTCCATTGACAATCACATGGAAAGGAAACCATGTCTTTGTTAGATCTGAGGTTTTACGTTTTGCGGTTCTTTTATGGCGTCGTGACATTTCAGTCAGGTTGAGATCTGGATTATGACTGGGTCATTGGAACACCTAATTCCGTTCATTTTCAGACATGCTGCTGTAAAATTGCTGCTGCACTTGAGATTGTTATCTTGTTGCACGGCCCATTTTTAGCCTAGTTTAAGCTGTCAACTACGCTCACATTTGGCTGACTACTTGGATATACAGAGAAGTTCATTGTCAACTCAGTGAATTCAAGTTTTTCATATCAAGCAAGCCCAAAATGAGTCGCATTGTCTTCATTTCTCTACATCTTGTGGTTTGTTGACATGTGACATTGCAATTCTCAAAGCCCTTTCACGTTCTGCTTTCAAGACAGATACTGGCCCTTTCTGCCATCTTCCACATCCTTGTAATTTGGTGTGTTTTCAAGCTGTGGAGCAGTACCATTGTATACCGCAGTGGCAACAACTGAAAGTGAGAAAGACGAAGAAGCCACACTGTCTACTGCACTGCCTCTTTTCATGTCTTTTACTGAGAATTTACATTAATATGGTCTCCATCCGGCTGCACGGTGGCGTAGTGGTTTGCACTGTGGCCTCACATCAAGATGGTCTGGTTCAAGCCTCAGCTGTGTGGAGTTTGCACATTCTCCCCATGTATGTGTGGGTTCTCTCCAGCTTCCTCCTACTGTCCAAAGACATACATGTTAGGTTAATTGGTAACTCTAAATTATGCCTAGGTGTGAGTAGTTGTTTATCGCTCTGTGTTGGCCCTGTGATGGACTGGTGACCTGTCCGTGGTGTAACCTGCCTTTTGCCCAATGACTGCTGGGATTGGAACAAGCGCTTAAGAAAAAATAGATGGATGGATGGATTATCTCCCGCAGTGTCACCATGTTGTTGTCGTCTGACATGGGTGTTTAAACGCTGTTCTGCCCTCTGACACAGTTCTTAGAGTTTACATCTACTAATGGAAAGCATGCATGAGAGTATGAGGACACGTGTTTAAACTAACGTTGCTATATATACATACGTCAGTGGAGCATAAATGAGCCTTAAACTGTATTTCCACAAACTTTTTAGAGAGAAACGTGAGCAGCCCTCTCAAACAAGCCAATATTTTTCTAATAGTCCAGGCAATCCTTTTAAAAATGTACATGATAACCAAAACCCTGGAGTCAGAGCGTGGGGTGAATTTATCCACTCTAGGGAAGATTGGCAGCTGGTTTTAATGCTTCTTACTTGTGAAGACTCATTCCCTCTGAGGGATGGAGGATTCCACATTATTTGGAAATCCCCCTAGAATCTTTCTCAGGTTTGTGGGCATCAACAGTTGTTAAGGTCGCTGCTGAAGGCCTTCCTCCTTGCCATCGTAAGATGCACCGGAATGCATCCGACCAGCAACCTGCCAACACTTCGGATTTTTTTAGTTGTCCACACCTGTTGGAGATCAGTTGGTCTTAACACAGTTTCTTCATTTTGGCTTTATTTTTGCTAAATAAATCATGAAACTGAGTATTGTGTTTTATGTTGAGGTTTTATTTGAGGTTATATTTTGCTTAATTTCAAGATTTTATTTTATCAGGTTATTTTCTTTCTGATGTCCTATTCAATAAAAATTATAGAGTTGAAAGATTGTAGGTCTTTCTTGTTTGTATGACTGTAAACACAAATGAATTATTAAGAATCAGCCTTGTTTAAAGGACAGCTCCCAGCCTGGTTATCATGATTCTCACAGCAATTTCCCTGTATGACCAGTCCGCTGTTGCTTGGACCGTTCCCCATGACAGATGGCTGACTTGGCCAGAGAGTGACATCTGTATCATCCTCCAGCCTTCCCTTTCCAGCATCCAGGCTGTCAGAGCCAGCCATTCCTCCTCTGAATCTCTGCTCGCAGTCATCCTGCGCTGCTGCCACAATTGGCTCCATATGCCAGCCACATGGAGAAGTGTCACTCTCCTCTAGCTCTGCATACAGCAGCCAAGCTTCCAGGTTGTTCTCCTTCCCTCCTCCTTCCCCCTTTTTGTTCTGTCACTCTCTTTTTTTCGCCATTTCTCTCATTATTTCCCTGTTTGTGCTGGTCCATTGGAGTAATTTCCCACATGGCTGTTAAAGGGAAAATGGAGGTGCCGAAGACCTGAATAAACAGGGCAAAGCAGTGGAGCGGGGAGGGTTGTACATCCTGTAATCATTGCTGTTGTGGGAGTTGATTGCAGGATGGTCAGGCTAGAAAATTTGAATTGTTTCATAGCAATTTATTCCTCTCTGAATGAGTTCCTCTTCATTTAGAGGCAATCTGTAAAAGAAAGGTGGAGAGCAAGCAGGCAACAACCTCGAGAACATCGACCCTTGGGCTACAACTGGCAACCGCTGGCTCAAGATGAGCGCCGAAGGGAGACGTACTATAATGTTATGAACAGAAACTAAATGTCCAGCAACAAACAGGCTCCGGTCCAGGCCGGAGGCACAGAACTGGCTCAGTGTAGGCTGAAAGGAGGGTCAGGGCAGTGTGCAGTGGAGTGGGAGGAAGAGGCTAACGTGGCCAGAAGTGTAGCGTGTCGACGGTTGACTCGAGATTTCTCTTTGGATGGCTAAACCGAATTGTTTGCAAAATACACAGAACATCCTATTATCATTACCCTGTAAACTCTAAAAAAAAGAGTATTTGGCTGTAGATACAGGAAACTGAAGCACATTTTCATATTGCTCCTAACTTTTTTGGTTTGTGCTAAAAGCTTACTTGTGTGGATTCAGCTTTAAATCAAACGTTATTCAGTAAATTGCTTCCATTTAGTGATTGAATTAAGTCCAAACAAGCTCATTTATCAAACTGGTTCAATACTACAGTAAGACATGTGTGCAAATCATGTTGTAATTGTGCAAAAACTATTAAAAAAAAAAGTGTGAAATGCAACAGAAATTTAACTTTTTGTGACTGTCACCCCCAAAAATTTGAGATACTTTACTGTCTGTGTTATGTTTATATTACAACAAAACATTGTTGTTGGAATATTCTGTTCTACCTGTGCTGTTTTGGGAAGAGCAGCCCATTTAGAGACACCTACCATCCCCTAAAGTTGGTGTTTGTGTTTTTCTGGCATTGGAAATACAGCTTTTCACCATTATCTAACGTCCATGGTAAGACTCAGTACTTCTATTTTAGACACCAAAATAAAATGATAATGCAATTGAATACAGTAAATATATCTTGTATTCACTGTATGTTTTTAAAAATATTGTGATTTCTTTTTTTTTTTTTGTTGCATAAATCAAAAATTTATTTGGAGCTATTTGGATCTTTTACTTTGACCCTTCATTAACGTGAGTCACAGTAAAACAGATTCTTTATTTGGAAGAAACTACATGTCTGATCTAAAACTGTCATGTTACAGAAACTTCATATCTGAACTTGCATCACCTTAATTCAGTCACTTGTTACCGATTAAAACAATTCATTTAAATTTGTTCAACTATTCCCTTTTTACAGTGTATATAAGGCTGAATATGACTTAAATGGCAGAATTTAACGTCACTCCAGTGCTGTTATAGATGTAAACCAGAAAGTTCAGCTGTGGGTTGCATTTCCGTGTTAACACCGTCACAGTGTACCCAAGTGACGCTGAGTGCTGGGCAGTGTGTCACATGGTGAGTCACAGTGTGTGGAGCCCACCAAGTGTAGGAACAGTGCAGAAATTCTTACAGCAGTGCTGGACAGCCGTAGTATCATTCACTGACTCAGAAACTTGGTTGCCATGACAAAAACCAACCAAATAAATAAATAAAACGATTTAAACACAACTCACGGAGATGAACAACTCTGCTCACCGGCTGCTCTTCCGATGGCCCAGTGGTGCATGGTTTAGTGATGGGATGTTCACAGTCAGCTGAGATTAACTGTGGTTTTCTTTACGACATTTTGAGCCGTCCAGTTTTTGTTGCTACCAGACAATTGTAAGCCTTGTGATAATAATAACAATGATCTGAATGTACAAAAACAAAAAGGGAATGAATGTACAAAAGGGAATTGCATCCTATACAGAATGATTAGAAGGATTTGAAGCATTTGATGTGTAAATATATATTCTGAACTTTTAGACTTGTAAACGGTTGTGTGGTAATGTCTCAACCTTTAAATGATTTATTTCTCAACCCAACCGCACACTTATGGCTGCTTTGCTTAAAGTGAAAGCAGGTATTGAATGTTAGCTAAATTCAAATCCATTTCTTGTTGTATTGATTTCTCGGTTGCCATGATAACATTTTCCGTGAGCGAAGCGTCTTGTTTTCATCCATGTGGCCCACCTCCAGCTCCTTTTCCAGTGTCTCTGTTAAGCAGAGGTTAATGCTGTTAGCCACACACAGCTGTGCGAGGCCCTGACCCCTGCGTCGCTGAATGAGCGCTGCTCGGCTCAGAGCCATGATGACTGGGAAGCCTGGGAATCTGTTGGGCGGTGCAGTGAAGTCTGACTTATGATGATTGGCGTTAATACCGTAGACAGACCACTGGCCCACCTGCTAGCACCTCACTACCATGGCCCACTGGGTGAGGAGTCTGGGCTTCCCTCCACCTGCCCAGCTGCATGGCTCGATGCACACGAAGAATTAGACATGGCCTTTTGATGTCAGCCTAATGTCTCTGAAAGCACAACCTGTGCCCTTGATACATTCATAGAAAAATTAAGCACATTTGTATGAAGCGTCACGCCAGTAAAAATAGTTGTCAACGGCTCCTGTTGAGTTAAAATAACCCCAATTGTGCTTAAATCTTATCTTCTTTATATACACACATAAATCGAAAACACAAAATATGAAGTAATTCACATAACAGGCTTGGAAATTAGTCAGGCAAGAAAAGTTGAGTGGGCCAGTAGATGGCTTCAGTGCAAGCAACTACCGAATCGTTCTACATTTGAACAGACGTCATTCTTTTCATCAACATCATTAAAATGCTCATTTACAGTGGACAGCAGGAAAGAATGATCTCTAATGCTATTAGTGAAGGCAACAGCTTCGCTTTTGATAGCTGCTGCTTTGAAAAATGGACCGAATCCCACTCTAATGGCGTTTTGGTGTGTTTGACAGTTTTTGTTTTATTTTTTTTCTTTCCACACGACTCCTAACAGACAAAGCTGTTGTTGATGCACTTAGCGATCGATCTTTACATGCCACCTCCCCCACACACATTATATGATAAAAGATTCAGCTGAGGAACTACTTATTTCATGATCTGTAAGTTCTGGCAGTTGTGGCTGTTAGTTAGCTTGAGAAAGAAACCCAGACGGAGAGGCAGAAAACTAAAGCGTTTAACGTCGTCAGAGCAGGTTGAAAGACTTTTCCTGGCATTCATTCAGTCTTTTCCGTAAACGCAGTTTTGTTAGAACTTAATCCGCTGGATGCCACGTCACCTTTATCATCAAGTTGCTTTCTGTGGAGGAGCGGCGCAGCTAAAACGTTGCTGATGCAAATTTGCATTTCAGTTCTTTGATTGCTGCTTGCGGGAGACAGTTCTGCAGATGATGGCTGGCTTTTTCTTTGCCACTGTGTGGGAATATATGCCGTATTACTTGTTAAAACTCACCTAATCCTGTTAAGTTTGCACTTGGAGTTGGTACCCATTAGACACTTGTCACAGTTACGACTCGTGCTAGCTTCATCAGAGCAGTCACATCGAGGTAATGCGTAGATAACATGCATGAATCCTTATGGAGTGCAGCTGAAACATAGGGTGTGTGAAATAGATGATGCAAAAAAAAAAAAAAAGAGAGGAATTGCAGCTTTTCTTGCTTTGATGCTACTCAGTAAATCTCATTGGTAACAGTCTTTTTTCACCTGATAATCCTTTCGGCCTTTGTGGGAACTATTGTCATTCTGCAAGGGCAACAACTGTTTTCTTTTAAATCAATTAGATGAGCGCCAGCCAGCCAGAAGTGTGTGCCGCCACTGCGCAGACACACACACACACACACACACACACACACACTTTGATTGAAGCATAACTACCAATCAGTTATTGAACACGACAAATTTCTCGCCCTGCGCATTAAAAATACCATGCTCAGACACACATGTGCATGCATACACACACACACACACACATCACTCCTGCCAGACCATTAAACAAGAGAGCAGCTCATTTGGCTCCTTAATGGAAATTGCTATTTCAAAGCGCTCAGAGAGAGAGATGTTAACCTTGTGAGATACTTGTGGCATTAAAAATGGATCAAAGCAGCTGAGCTTTGATGTCAATGGAAGATTTTATTTGGGTCGTGGCAGCAGAGAAAGGTGCAGAAATGACTCCGTAGCGCCCTCTGCTGCGAGAATGCGATACGACAGCCATGACTTAAAATGACCCTTGGTGTGTTCATGTCTTTGAAATGTAATTATTACATCGCTTTTGGTGCAATTCCAAATCCTCACTGACAACATACACAGGATAGAAATGCAGTTGCAGATAAGAAAGGGAAAAAAAAGAGGGAAGGAAGCAAATCAGAAAAGCAGCTGCCTCCTTTCTTCATGCCTGTAAGACCATCAGTCAGGTTTTGTTGTGCAATATGAGAGCTGATGTGGACGGTCTGGAGTATCATGTATGGAAGGAGCCGGGAAAAGGGGGGGGGGTTATACTTCTGAGTGCCAAGGTTGTTGATGAGGGGGAGGGTGAACTTTTAACCCTCAGCAGGCAGTCTGAAAACCCAGCTCCCCTCGCATTAGTCTCCCCCACTGAGCTCAGCTTGGGTGTGGGAATGAACAAACTGCCCAATAAGATAAATGACTTTGGGTGGAAGCAAGATCTGTTTTGTCTGTATCTTTTTTTTTTCTTTTTCTTCGATTTTACTGTACTGAGTTCAAGTTAAGTAAGTTTCTAGGCTGCAAACAAAGGAAAAGGCAGAAGCATCTACTTTATTTCATGCATGCGCTTGTTTCTATTATTGAGCGTTCACGTTCATTCAGTTCCTCTGTGGCTGCAGCCACTGTATGCATCAGTGTTAGTGTTTATGTGTATGAGCACCCTTGTGTAAATCCATGAGTGTGGAGGGGGGGAGTGAATGAAAAAGACAGAGATGGAGACACAGATAGAGAGAGTGAAAAAAACTCCATAAATAATTGATGATAGATACCGCCTTGCATCTGCTGCCTGCTGCTGTAGAGTTTCTTCAAAGTAGACATGGAATGCAGGGTCTTGCTAAGGCTCCTGGTTGCCACCCATCTTTATCTGACCTCGTTAGAAACATTATAGAAAGCAGTGATGCATTGCTTTTTCAATCGTGGAAAAGAAATTCTCCTCCTGTGCAACAAATGCAAATGTTCCATCCTCAGATCAGGAGCCAAAGTCTGCTCATCATTCATGTTTTGCTGTTTTATTTAACGTAAGAACAAAAAACACAAAACAAAGTTCAGAAAGTGAATTAGTCTGCAAAAAAAAAAAAAAAAGCTGAAAAGAGTTAATTAATTAAATATTGTCTTGTTAGCGCAGAAGGCATGGGGAGTTTCTCAGGCTTTCTTGCCCATACCGGTAATAAACAAGTGGGTAATGGTTGTTTGGATTCTCAATACATGACTGACTTTAATGTGTTTAAGTTTGCTCCCCCCCCCACCCACCCCGCGCTCGCATCCTTTGCAGGCTTATGTTGTTGTTGTTTTTTACTCAGTTTGCCTCATTAAGTCTTTGTAGAAATTCTCCAGCTCTTGTGGAAAAGACTTTCTTTTGATTAGACTATAAACAAATGGAGGAGTTGGTTGACATCTCCCAAGTCTGTGACCCTCTTTTGTTTTGCTGCTACACTGTTGCTGCACCCCCTCCCTACTTTGACAGGACTCAAGTACTACTCCCCAATGCCTTTATTCTTGCTTGTTTTCCTTTTTTTCCCCCTCTTATTCCCCTCACCCAACTCCAACCCCTCCTCCCCTCCGCCTTTGTTTAAGACAGCCCCTCATCCCCCCCCATGCCTTGCTCTCGCTCTCTCTCTCTCTCTCTCTGCTCTCTCTCTCTCTCTGCTCTCTCTCATGCACTGTCTTCCTCGCTCTCTCATTATGCGCTCATCCGTTCCGCTGGCTGGGAGCTGAGAGAGGAGCGCTCCTCCGAAGGAGAGTGTTTGGACAACCAGTGACATGTCACCGCAGACTTCTCCAAAAGAAGAAGAAGAAGAAGAAAAAAAAAAGGTGGACCAAAGTGTCAGCATCTGCTTTTCTTTTTGCCAACACTCCTCCTCTTTCTCGTTTACTTCCCGTCTCTCCCTATTTGTCCGCTGACTTCTCTCATTGACTCACTCGTCTCTGCTTCAGCTGACTGAGTGAGTGCGTTGACACCGGGACCACTACCTGCTGCCTGGGGATTAAGCACGCCATGAATACACGCAGCCTAATTTGTTGTTTTGGCAGCCGGTGAATGTTGGATCCACACGGAGGAGAAACAGGAGCTGAAATCCTTAAAACCGAGACACTGGGACCACCTCTGGACTGAGACATCCAAGTGAAAAAGACAGATTGGATGCTTCGGTCTTGAGACGGCAAACAGGAGATTGATAGAAGAAAAAAAAAAAAAAAAAAAACCCAGAGCGGACTCTTTTCTGAGAAGGAAAGCTGAAGTAAATCACCTGGATTCTTCTGAGAGTCTGAGCACATTATTTTGTGGGAATCTTTTTATTTTTTGTGTGCTTCTGATAAAAGGGAATAAAGCTCAACAAATCTTTGCCTCGAGCATCTTGGGTTGATTCCCGATCGCACAGTTGTGTCTCCTCTTCTGTCTCTGACTTCATTCATTCTTCGTATTTTTCTGCACATCTGTAGCCGCCTTCGGAGAAGACAGCAGTGGACTGACAGGTCGAGCGGGGATCGCAGTTGTTTGCCTCAAACTTTTTGCCCCCTCTTTGCTACTTCCTTTGACCTGCTTTTGGCCCCCCAAGCGTACCAGTGGGTTTAGAGGGTGGGGGCAGGTTGCTCACCCCCTCTGTGACGCAGGCTGGGAATAAAGGGTATTGAACCGCGGATGAGTGACAGATACGCAGGAGAGACGGACAGGAAAAACAAACCGTCTCTGCGGTCCTGTGAGCATGTGCTTCACACGGAGGTTTTCAGCTGTTTTTCCGCCTTCGCTCTAATCACGCTTCGGCAAATGCGAGTCGCTTCACTTGAAATGTCACGTTTGGACGGATTTTAACCACAAACCAAAGAAGATATTCCTCTTGGATACAAAGAGTTGTGTTTGTTAAAGGAGAAGCATCATTGGAAAGGAGAAGGAAAGCCACGGGGAAGCAGAAACAGCAGCAAAGCCATCCCTCCTTCAACTATACTCCTGACACGTTTTCTCTCAACACCGGACCTTGGTTGAGTCCGTTGACAAGAGAAGTTAGGGGTTCTACAGGAGTCGGCACCCCGCTGACCTCTTCCACATTGGACTAATTACGTCAGGGTCACTGGGAGGAAAGGACCAGATTCCTTGTGTGGATTTACTGTCGGTCCGCTGTGGAAGGTTTTCTTGTGGATATCTGACAATCCAAAACACCCACGTTGTACACACACACATTTCTACCGTTGATACATTTCACCAGCATACATGCCAAAAGCGCTCTAACACACATCATCAAACACATTATCACCACCCACTTAAATCCACACATGTACAACTCATAATATACACACACACATAAACTTTCACATTAAAGTCCCATTAGTTTGTGTTTTTCCCAGCGGGCATAGCAGAATGGAGATCATACGGACAGGTGGGGGGCTGTAGGAGTCCAGCAGTCCTGTCCCCCTTGCGTGCCCTCTCCCCAAATGGATGCGATTATCTCTAAAAATGTGCCGCTCGCAAACCGTTGAAAGCTTTCTGCTGCGTTTCTCTGACAGAAACAGTCACCGGGTCCCCACCACGGCGCACAGCTGGAACCACAGCTGAAACAGCCGCCATTACTCATCTTTTTTTGCGTTCTATTTCTTTGTTATCTCCATTGTCAGCCCTCACCCCACCGCCATCATTTTTTCCAACGGGTCTCTGGGCACCCCTCGGCGCGCTCCTCGTCCCATCATCTCCTCCACACTGGAGGGGAGGGGGTCACTGGAGTGGAGCATGAGCGGGTGCCACTATCCCTCACCACCGGCACCGGAGCGGGAACGCAGGTACCAGCACAAAGTGTCACTGGTGGTGCGCTACTTCATGATCCCCTGCAACATCTGTCTGATCCTGCTGGCCACATCTACTCTGGGCTTCGCCGTGCTGCTGTTCCTCAACAACTGTACGTTTGTTCATCTCGAGAACATGGTTTTACTCTCCTCACTTCACTGTATTTCCATCTAATGCTGCCTTTTCATATCGCTTGAGTGAATAGATCACGTCTTGGCAAAGCAATATTTGTTATAAATCATCGTCTTTGGAACAAAAGTTACCTAAAGAAAATATCTTGACACACACCTCATAGGTTTCCTTTTAAATGCCATTTCTGAAGCAAATTGGCATACACCAAACCTCTTGTGATAGCCTTATCTGCCCCCGAAGTAGAGATATCAGGACACCTAAAGTCACCCCCATCGCTTCTAAGACTGCTTAGTATCTCCTTTCTGAAGCCTTGGCATTTGCTTTGAAGTAATAAATGCCGATTAAAAGCCTTTGGTGGCTGAAAAAGTTATCTTCTGGTTTGGGAAACCCAATCTCTCACATTGGTTTATCCCTGTGAAAAATATCTCTCCCTACTGTGACTTTAAAGCCCCATAACTCCTAAGGAACAGGCAGAATCTTTTTTTTTATAGTGGACTTTGTGTGAAAGAGCTCTGAAAAAAAAGACTTAATTACTTGATTTTGTTTATCTTGCACAAACCTCCTCGTCAGGAATCACTTTCAGGCCCAGTACAACTTTTTTTTTTTTTTTTCCCAATATCACAGTTTAAGGGACAGTGTTTTTTTTTTATAAATAACGGATCTGAGAAGCAATCAGCACCAGTGTTAAGTCCTTATTTAAAGGGACAGAGTTGAAATGTTGAATAGAAACAGTATTGATCGGAAGCTCAGGGCCGTCCACATAAATGCAACTGTCAGATCCAACAGCTGCCAGCGCTTTTACAATTACCTCAGCAAAAATGTGCCTTCTTTTATAACACCACCCATAACAAACTCAGATGTGTTTAGCACTACAGTTTAACACAGACTTATTCATCTTCCTCGGCCCCAGAGATGTATACAGGTCTATTTCGCGGGGTTTTACCAGTTAAAACTGTGTTAAAGGTGAAACATTCTCAACTCCACAAAGTGGGCCATTACTTATGCAAGGCTCGCGCCTCATAATCACTTGCAGATTATAATAGGTAGCTAAATTTGCTCTTTAATTATAGCCATGGTACTTTTAAGATGCTGGCTTATGTGGGTTGAAGTGGTGTTTAAGCAGCGTTTCTAAGGAAATTGCCCCATGCATTTTCTTTAGCACTAGTTGTCATTCATGTCCACCCATTTTGCTGGGATTTCTCTTTTTATCTGTTATCAAGTTATTGCCTTTTCACAAGGCAAGTCCCCACTCAGGACCTCTTCGCATTTGTCAGAGTGCCTATGTTTTTATGCTTATGTTCGCCGTCATTAGTCTGTCGGTCCCTTTCATAGCGACATGTGGTTGCAGGTTATTTGCAGGAGAGATCATTTGTAACCTCACAATGTCGCCAAATCAGTTTGAGCCAGACAGATACTGTTTGAATTAATACAGACTCAGTTAAAGCACCTTCACCTCTCATATTGCCAAATGACAAGAAATGTGCACTGGAGAAGCTGATGAGCTGAAAGGAGCTGCATTATGCTGCCAAGAGCCCCCGCCATGTGGCCGCAGGGACAGCTGGATGGGATAGTAATAGTACTGGTAGTGGGGAGGTTTTCGTGTGTGTGTGTGTGTTTGTGGTGGGAGGGTGGGCGTTACAAGAGCCAGCCTCATATTCATAAACGCTGTTGTCACCATATGGGATGAGGCATACCCATACATGCACGGTTTTATATCCCCCCCCCCCCCCCCCCCCCCCCTCCCATCCTTAAAATTAATCTGCTTGCCAATGAAGCCCATCACACGGACGCACTCACTTCATCATCCACCCTGACGATACATCACACACAGCGAAGACGAAGTTGGCACACATACAAAGATGTATACACGCGCGCCAGCACACACCTCCCTCTGCACGTGGGTAAATGTCACAGTCAGACGCTTATTGATTTGCAGAAGATATAGGGTGAATGATGGCCCTGTTGTGACATTCACACACAGGCCCGGGAACTTACGCATGCTTTGCCAGGTGCAAAGGGAGATGGAAGTGGCTGATATGTTTATGGAAAGACCTTATCTTGTCCTTTCGTTATGGAAATGTGAAGAAATCGTTTAGCTTCGCCCGGCATCTTGGCTTACTTTGTATGACACCCTCTCTTTCAGGCAGCTCGGATTCACCTTGCATGACAATGCATCTGTGTGTGTGTGTGTGTGTGTTTGTGTGTTTGTGGATGTTCAGACATGCTTACAAAAGCAAGAAAGAAAGTAACAACCCGCAGATGCTCCTATGAAATTCCTTCACATGTTCCTCATGCCTTTTCCTTTCCCTCGTCTGGTATGTATTCTTTAACCCCCCCACCCCCACCCCCACCCCCCACCCCCCACCCAACCCGTGCCACCATAGATGAAAATCAGTTCCTGTCATGACTGACTGGGAAACGGCTTCAGCAGACAATTCATTATTCACCTCTAGCACCAACCTCGCCTTTCTGCTCCTCTCCCCTCATTTTCTCTTTCTCTCTCTCTGTCTCTCTCTCTCACACACACACACACGTACACACACTCTTCCCCCAATGCCCAGAATGTTGACAAGCAATTTTAAGTGAGTCTGAATTTGAAAGTCAGCTGTGTCTCAAGATGCCGATGGGTGTTGTAGTCGTGGGAACGGCTCCAGCGTAACAGTAATGGGGGGGGTCCCACAAAAATGTGTTAACTGGGTAATTGATGTGATGTGTTTTATCATCCTCATTATCCCTTACAGTGTAGAGGCACTGGAGAGTTGTCTGGGAGGCTGCGCAGCCTTTTCTGAATGTGAATGTCGGTGTGTTTGCTCAGTGCAGGCAGCTCTGACAACTCACTGGGGCTTTGCTTAGTGAGTCACGCAGCCGGGGAGTCTGCCAGAGTGCAGATGGTGGTTCAGTTGGGTCGTGCTTGGTACGCCAGTGCCCTGGTACACGATGACCAGTGTACTGTATCACAATGCACTTTGAGAAACACACCATAGTCACAGAGAGGAGCTCACAAACAAATATTGCAGATTTGCACATTTTCCATTTAACCCTGTTTTCTTATATATGGACACACTTTCTGTGTCCAAACCTTTGATTTTTGACTGGTTCTGTATATTTAATCTCACTTGATGATATTTGTTTACAGAAATGAATTTGTCCTTATGAGTCCAATTCCATTTAAAATTGCTTGGTCAACAAACTTTATTACTTTGGTAACAGCATCTCAAATAGAAACATTGGCTCTTTTATGTCAGATTTCACACGTTTTTTGTTTTTTTTTTAATTCTGTACTTGTGTTGTCTTATTTGAGCAAATTAAAGGGATCTTGGAATAATTAGTTAATCTGTGAGCTGAAAAGCATATTTTTCATTCAAAGGTGGTAAAATAAAATCACATTAACATTTTCTTTCCATTTGGTGATATGACCCTTATTTAGATCCCAACTAAGCAGAATTAAAACAAGCTGCATCATTTTTCATACAATCTGATATAAGTATGTAACTAAGCTGTAAAAGCTGCAAGGGACTCAGGTTTCATGGGCCTTTCCTGCTGAACGTTTCTTCCTCTTTTCACATTGGAGGTTTCATTTCATTGTTCCCACAAAACCTACAGGCCTTATGTCATCGTCTGCTGGGTGTTGACCAGGAGAGTAGCATGATGTCATTTGATGGATTAGGGGGAAAAATTCCGATTTGTTCTGCATGTGGCTGCAGGTGGGTGTGAGCAGCGACTGAGAGTGAATTATCTCACACTTTCATCTCAAAACAAAGTCACTTCCCTCTGTTTGCAATCCTCATGCTCTCTTACAGTATCAAAAGTCATGCAGTATGGTTTGTAATGATTTGATCATAGAAACTATGAATGGCAACAGCGATCACATCAATATTGCAGAAATTCAATCCTGTCCGATTAGCTCAGCCTGCTCCCCCCGCAGGGCCCCCGCGAATGTTTTCACTGTATTAACAAAACAAAAAAGAAAAATCCAAAGACGGAATGAATCTTTCCTTTTTTGTAGCAAGTCAATTACTTGTGTTTTTACCTGTGGGAAGTTGCAGAATTTCCCCAAAACTAATCTTTTCCCCATCCGTTCTCTTTTTATCTCTTTCAGACAAGCCACCTCACTTCACTCCGGCCCAACCTCCTGATGGTAAGCCTTCTGCGGTGTTACTCCGTTCACCTTCAGTGGCCACTGGGTTTCTGGGGTTTGACTGCGAATAATGACCAGAAACAGCAGATCTCGGCCTTTGAAGCGGGCAACTGTCTGTGTGCTCTGCCAGATTCGGTGCACAGCACACACTGTTGTCTCTACACTGTTGGTATGGCAGGCACGTGGCCAGGTCTGTTCAGGGCTTTGATGTAAGGAGGATCTTTTGATGACTTGATTTGATCTGCTCCGCGCAGCTAGTTTGGCTGATGTTCGATATCTGTTACCACAGCAGCGTTCACATCCTTCTGATAGGGTCTAATAGGATAATACACCTCCCTATTTTCTGGTGGGGGTATTCAGCATTACTTTAAGCTGATGCAGGGGAGTTGTAGTCCAGAGCCATGGAGCAGCCCAGTTACATCGCCTTGTTATCCACACGCTTACATCCCATTTGACATATATAAGTCTTTGTTGCCAGTGGGGTATTACTTCAGCTGTGTTTTGGACCACTTGCTTGAGCTTATAAAGGAAAAAAAAAGCTAAATTCTGTTTCTAAATTTGTAGATTTTGGCAATCTTTAGTTGGAGGAAAAGCAGCTGTTTTTCAAGCTGCAGCCATGAATATTTATCAGAGGTAAGACAGGAAGAGTCATTTTGGTAATTTTTTTTTTTTTTGGTTTTTATTGTCTTCAACTCTACACTGACAAATAGTCAGACATGACCTCCTACTAGTTCTGAAGGTGTTGCATCATGGTGCATGTGTGCAGGCTACAAAGCCAGAGGTGTGCAAGGAGGAAACATGGTGGAAAAATGTTTCTAATGATACCGAGTCTGAGTGATACCAGGCACAAAAGACCACAGTATGGGCTCGCTGAGTCTGTGTCTAATAATTGCTCAATCACTACCTCCATGGGCCAGTTTGTTTGGGAAAACATGTTTGTGAAAGATGCCAGCTTAAAAAAGAGAGAGAAAAAATCAGATTAAAGAACATTAATGACGAAAGCTATTGTATGGCAGGGACAATAGGCTGTTCACTGTCAATGTGGAATGACTGATACATTTGGTTTCATCAAATAATTTCCCAATCGCTCCAGCCTCCAACAACCTCAACAGCCTCAACAGCTTAAGATGTCTGATTCTTTTCCAGTTAGCGCCACATCACAAAACACTGGAGAATCACTTGGAGCCTGCCGGGTATAGCATCTGTTTGTTTACGTGTTAATGACAGATGCAATTGTCTTGACGAAGTATTATTTCTTACAGCAAGGTCTCCGTGTAATATTGCCGTAAAATGCAGCTGAAACTGTATTCAGGCAGCGAGGCAGTCCATTTCTGACTTCCATTGAATTTTCCCCAACAAAAGAAATAAGGCCCTTCTTATCGATTGAGCCACTCATTTCCCATGTATTAAAGTTTTTGCTGGCTGAAGGGCACAGTTTGTTTCTGCACTAGTCAACCGTTTAAAAGCTGCTGCTAGCCCTTAATTACATTTCCAATAGTTCACTAGGCTTTTCACCAGCAGCCTATGCTGTTTTAATATGCCAGGCAAAACAAAAAGCAAAGTCTCCAATCAGAGGGGTAAGCCTGCCCTGTGGGACCCAGTTTCTCTGGGTCATTTAATGCTGGAGAGATTAGTGAGACAATTAGTGTTGGCCCAAATATGACAGTAGGCCACTTTTTTGGAGATGTATGGTTTCAGCAGTGGCAGAGTGGTTATTTAGAAGATGCTACAGACAGGCAAGTGGCTAATATAGCACAGCCATTATTCAAATCTACCCTCAAAAAGCACCGGGCTTGTTCTACTAGAATTGTCCTCAGAGCCAAGGGCGTCGCGCTCCCCAGTACTTAATTACAGGAAATCACAGACAAGATACCGAAGACCTTGCATTTTTAAACAGCCTAGTTTGTCTCTGAAATGCCGTTGATGAGATTTCCTTATTAGCATGAGGAGGTTCTTCACAAAGTAACGGAATTTGTTCTGCAAATTAGAGCGAGAAAAATCTTGGGGAAAAAACAAAACAAAACGTAGGTTCGGCACAATCAAAAAGTTTTAAATGGCATGTTCAGTGTGCACCACCACCCACAAACAGCTGACGAATCCTCCCCAATGAATGGTCTATAATCACCAGTCAAAAAAAAAAAGTGACAAAAGTCATAAAGCAGTCTTTAATTAGGTGCTTTCTTTGAAAGCTCAAAGGAGCAGTTGCTTGGCGCAGACCACAGCCATTATTGCCTGCCGTCTCCTGATAATAAGACAGTTGTTGCATATTTGGCCAAAACTAGAAAGCATGCAGAATTTGCAGCTTTAAGGATTACTATTGGACTTTGGAAACGGGAGCTTGGCTTAGAGAAATGTTTGATTAATATTGCTTTGGCCTGAGGCTGTTTCCAGAAAACACACACATGCAAATAAAAAAAAAAAAAAAAAAAAAAAAAAGAAAGAAAAACTTAATAGTGTTTAAGAGCATAAGAACAAGAGAGTGACATCCATCTGGTAAAAATAGCTGATTTATGCCATATATAGTTGTAACTGACTATAGAAGAGACACTTCTTAAAATGTCTGAGAGATTTAATTTCAAAAGGAAAATTGCTGAGACCGGCTCCCTGGAGATATGTCCCTCATTTCATTCTTCAGCCTTAGGTGACTAAACAAAGGTCAATCAAGTTTCAGTATAGGCCAGAGACCAAAAGGAAAGGGTGTGTAATGGAAGAGAAGAGCCTCAGACAGTTCAAATGTCTCCTGTGACTCCAACCATCTCCAGCACCACCTGCTCGGCAAGAGCCCATTCGATGTGAATCTTTCAATTTCACGTTTGTCACTGACATGTCTCTCCAGAGGATGCTCCTCACTGACAGTCAAAATAAACTCCTGTACTGAAATGTAATTTGATTTAAGACAGTGGGATGCCTGTTATAAAGAAACAAGAAGAAGTGCCAGCAGGCTTGAATAGACTTTGGAAAGCATCACTTATTACCGACACATCTCAGATGAAGGAGAATACAGAAACCAAAATGCACAACAGCCATTGCCCTTCACACTGGGGGGAAAGCATACACACAATGCCCCTGTAATTTATTCAGCCAAAGCCTTTTCCTGTGTTTTTGACAGTAAGAGGCAGAATTAATTATGACTCCCCGGCCTATCTTAATTAAATCTTTTCACATCATAGATTTCACACAACAGAGACAAAATATCTACCTCATCTTTAAGCCAGGGTGGGGATTCTGGGTAAGAATTTCTCCCATCAAGATATCAAAAGTACACTGTAAAGTTACCTCTCCAGGGTTATGATTTCACTGTTGCCGTGTCCTTTTCTAACATAGAGAAGCTTGTTAGCCCACTTTGTGGAGGCTTGGGGGGGGGGGGGGGGGGGATGGGTAGCCTTGACTTTATCAACACAAAGTTTGTTGCCCTTTTTAAAAGTACACAAAGCTTTTAAACTGTGCAGCTGAACTCTGCATCCCCAAGTTTGTCTGCTGTGTTTTGTCTCAGGGGAATCATTGGCTCATGAAGGGCCACCTTAAAGGAAGGTCGCCGACTCTCACAGCTTATCGTTTGTAACTGGCAACGCTTCCAACAAAGACACTTTGATAGACACAGGATGCTGTCTATCAAGAGATTTTCAGATTAAGGCCATTAGTGGCCCTAAAATCCATTACGGAAAAAAAAAAAAAGTATTCGTAATGAGACGTCTTTTTTTTTTTTTTTTTTTCTTTTTTAAAAAGAAGAGCTATACGAGTAAAAAGTAGATTTGACTAAGTACTCCTGCTTGCTGTTTTAAAGGACATGTACAGAAAGGCCATGTGCACTGGATTTACTTTTCAGACCTGGAAGCGATATCTCTCCTCTGAATACGCTTTCCACTCAGGCTCACCTCAGCTCACCCAGTATCGATCTGCCACGGTAGTCCAGAAGCAGCTGTCCGAGGAGAGAAAAACATTAGCCAGAGAGCCGACAACTCAGTGGGCCAGAGCTGTAAAATGCAACACTATTTGCTTTTGACCCCTTTGACAGGGAGTAATTGTTTATTTAATGATCCAGGTTTCTTTGACGTATCCTGCAGCTTTGGAGCAAACCTGACCGTTTGCAGGTGACTTGGATGCCTCTGACTCTGGAAGGATCAGGAGCTATTTGATGTGGATGCGCAGGATAGCAAGTTATCTGTGGTGTAGAAGTTGCCAGACAGAATGATCTGAATAGTCTGATTTAGTGATTATTGTCAGGAATTTTGCAAATAACTCATTGTTTTACCCCCGCTTGTCCTGTTATTAAATATACAACTAATACATGTAATCATTGGGTGGCATTCACAAAAAGACCAGTGATTAAAGCTGTTTTCATGATAACGGCTTGTTGCTTATAGTTAAATTCATCCACATTATGTGTGGCTGAACTTATTTCCTAAGTTTCAGATTTCCGCTTTATTTAGTTTACAAAATGCAATGGAAAGAATGACAGCGGAATAAACAAAACACCAGCGACTGGATGGCTCCGTGTGAGGCAATTAGTAGTCTCTAGCTGCTTATCGAAGCCCTTATCACTCAGCACGGCAGTGCAGGGGGATGCTGAAGGCCCACCCCTTCTTAGCTCTTTGTCATATATTGGAAGTAATTAGCATGGAGAACTGCCTAATGTCACTCTTAATGAGCTCTCTATGTTCTTCTCATGTTGACGGTGTGACTGTGCAGCGGCAGCAGTGAGAGCTGTGTTTCTGATTAAAACAGAAGCAAGTTATTTTAAAACGGGGCTCGGCGGCGGCACTGCTCTACACCGTGATGGACAGGCTCTAATTTAATTGTTGGGTGGCGATGTCAGAAAATAACCACACTGGCAAGTGTAACCAGTGCGATGAATTTCATTGTCAGATTGTTAATTAGGGGGAAATAAGTGGCATGCCATGTCAGCATGTTTCTGAACAGTATTGTGCAGTGATTTCTTGCCTTTAGCCGAGCCGCAGCTTGTGTTTCCTTATTAAGAAGTGGAAGTCAAAGGGAGTGTTTTCGCCCGTTGTTGACGATTTCGGCGCCGTTCGCTCGGATGCTGTTATGTTTTAGTTTTTCTGCAGAGGAAGCGGCTGCTGTGAGAGTCAAGACATCTGCAGAAAAGCTGTCTTGCTTTTCTTTTGTCAGGACTTCCAAACACACTCACACTCTTCCCAACACACACTGCAGCTCACGCGCTCGTGTGAACATTTCAACCCTTGCTTCTTGTTTTTCTTAGCTCAGTCGGAAGCCTTGTTTACAGATTGCAGCTGAACCTCAGGATGTGTGTGCGAGCCTGAACTCATTTCCACTTTCCACACACACACGCACACACACACACACACACACACACACACACACACACACACACACACACACACATACACACATTAGAGAACCCCTAACATCCTATCTTGTGGTGTGTGTTACCTTTAATTCCACTGGGCTATGTGTCTGTGTGTGTTTTGGGAATGTTGGTGTGTGTGCTGTGTTTTCCTGTGTGTTGAGTTTGCATTAAGAAAACATTGTATTCTTACTCCTTGGAGCCGTGTAGGCATGAATGGCAGGAAACTATCCATTCTGAACATCCCAACCTTAACCTGACCCTGACTCCCAAACATATGTCGATACACTTAAACATGCATACACACACACACACACGTATACTCTTACATGAAGCTGTTACATGTTTTGTAAATGTAAAGCGTGATGACCTGATCACCTCTTTCATTTTCCAAACTTTCAAATAGCGATATTAGTTTGTTTGTTTTCAGTAGCATTTCAATGCATTTATTAGAGGTTGTCATAGTAACACACGTGCAGCTACGTGTAGCCTAATGCATGGAATGATGGTAAATAGTCTATTCATAATTTACTTCATGTGTGTGGTTGCTCCATCTGTAGCAAACCCCCCCTTGTTAATCTGTACACACACACACACACACACACACACACACACACACACACACACACACACATACACACACACTGCACAGTGGGTAGTGTTTTTCCTCCACTTGTGTTGTCGTCATCGCTTTCGTTTGACTTCTGGACCGGGGTGCCTGACGTCAACCAGAACTGTTTGAATGTGTGTGTGTGTGTGGGTGCGTGTATGTTTTGGTGTGAATCTATGTGTTTCGCTCCAACGGATGCAATTACAACACACTGACACAAGGCCCAGCAGCATGTCACTGACACCATTTATGTGCTGCTAGTTTTTTTTAATATTTATTTCGCATTTCAGAGCCATGCACACACACCAACACACATACACACACACACACACACACACACACACACACACCCCTGTAGTAAGTTGTGCTTCAGCTTGTGTGTTTCTGTACAGGCTGCTAATCTCACTGAGCTTTAATAAGATTTATGATAGCAGGGAACCAGACAGAGTGCAAAAGATATGGAGACAAAGAGAGAAATAAAGAGAAAAAGACTCTAAGTTGCTATTTGGTGAATGTTTTTGCTCTGGTTTTTCTCTCAGTGTGAGTCTGTACATTCCAGTTGGACATAAACCCTGCCAGAGGCATGATGAAACATAACGACATGCTGTTTTGTTTACCCTCTTGTCAATTTAACAATAATGGCACTTTCTACCAGATTTATAAACTGTATATGCATTTATACCTGGAAGCTCTTGGAATGTAGATTCGTGGATTACTTCTTGGGAATTTGCCCTCTTTTGTTCAGTATGTAGCTTTTTTTTTTTTTAGCATTTGAGCAAACGTAACCAGTGTCCAACTGCCAATAAGAAAATACATTATGATGAGTAACACACTTTACATATAACGCTCAGTTCAATGCAATTTCATCTATTAGTTTATGGAATGTTGAGAATCATTTTCTAATAATGGGCACATCCAGGGGCGAGTAACATATCTCAGGGCCACCTACAAAGCAACCTAAATTATTAGTTGTGATATTATAAATGGATGATTTCAACAGTCATGTGAGACTGAAGTGTGATGTGTAATGTGATTTTAAAAAAAAACCTTTCGTAACAACTACACTTGTGTATTTCAACGGTTGGTGCAAAACAATGGAAGGCACTTAAAAGCGGTTTTAAAAGTTGTTCAAATCCTTCTCAATTTAAATTGAAATATAAAGAGTACTTACTAAAACTGCATGTAAAAAAATTGATTTAAAAAAAGAATTATTTTTATACCTGTGTTTTGTTCTTAGTGTTTGCTGTAGATGATGCCATCCAGTTGGTTTACTTTGAAATGAGGGTTAATAGTTGAGGGTTAATAAGATTAATTCTTCTTCCTACTCCAATTTCTTTTTCTCATGAAATGTACTACACTGGTTGTGTAGTAGTTGTTGTAACTCTGGAGTATATTTTCTGTTGTTGTTTTTGGATTTGCCAATATATTATGGAAAAGAAAAGAGAATAAAAAATGTTGAGATGAACTGAAGTTGATGGTTCCTTCAGATCTTATCACATTGTTTCTGAAAAGAACCTTCCCTTCTTTCTTTAGCTCACGCACATTCCTTTAAACATCTGTCCTTTCTATCAGGAGCAGAGTTCAATAATCACATTCAAGGAATAGTGAATAGTAATGAGAATTATGTACTGCTCTGTGGGGCTGCATGTGGAGGAATGTGCATCCCACGGACTCATAAATTTCGCTTGCAGGCCATTGCGCTTGGATCATTCTGAACTATGCTGGGATGGAATAACGCGTCTGTCCGGCTGGCTGTTGAACAATGTTTTATGCACTGCCTGCAACATCAGGAGAATTAATTCCCCCCAAAGCCCGCTTTGTTTGTCTTATTTTGTTTACCTTCTGTCCATTTAACTCATCATTACTTCAGTTTTTGCTGTATACCGCAGGGATTGTGTGCTGCAAAGAGAACAAATAGGAGTGTGTGTTTAGCATTCTGTCAGCCTCGCACATCCACCTGCCTGCTCATTTCCATAATGACAGAGAAAAAGAGAAGGAGAGAAATAAAAATAGATTGAAGTATTGAGTATAATTTGAGCAATTTAGCAGTTGTGTTTATTTTTTGAGGAAAAAAAAAGGGGGGAAGTTATTTTGTACTTTTACCGATCGTATTCAGGGAACGAATTTGTGAGAGTCACTGTGTTCAGTTCTGGCTATTTGAACAAAGCTTGGAGTTAGAGAGCGGTTTAGTTTTTCTTTTTTCTCGGTTAAGCTGTCACACAATGTGATGAGCACAAAAACAGAAAGTACTCTGAAAAATGTCAAAGGTTTCCAATAATAAGCCAACAACAGGACGCTGTGTGTGTGTGTGTGTGTGTGTGTGTGTGTCTGTGTGTGTCTCTGCTCGGTACTCATTCAGTTGAACTTGTTTTTTTTCCACTGGAGTTTCATGCACCCCAGCACACTCTGTAACTCCATAATTAGGGGTTGGTGTCACTGAAGGCAAACAGTGTGCATGAGGTGTTATGTGTGTATCTTGTGGACTGTTGCGACTTAAGGCTTTATGTACTAGAAATGGATGTTTAGTCATTTTCCTCTTTTAAGGTCAGGGTTACAGGTTGCAGAGTATGCAACATATCTTTGTTGCCCCCCTTACACACACACACACACACACACACACACACACACACACACACACACACACACACACACACACACACAGCCAAATAGATGAAACTTTTAAATGAGGTGATTTAAAGCTTTGTTGCATTTCATTAATTTACTCATTAAGATCAGTTTATTTGTCACGTTGTGTACTTCACAGCTTGGGGTTTTAATGAAGTGATGCAGTTGGTTGGTATATGATAAATGAAGGATTCAGCATTCAACTTGAGGACTTGATTCTGAAGAATCTCGAAGTTGGGTGTGCGATTTTAACTCCTGTCTTCATTAATCCGTTTCCTGTGGGATTTTATACAATGGCAGTGCAACTAAAAGAAATTACTTGAGTTCCCCCCCTGTTACACCAGAATTCCAAGACAAACGGCGCAACTGTAAGCACACATGCAAGTACAGCTGGAAGTGAAGCATTTCATGTGTGTCTTTTTGATTTATGGTTCAGTGTGCCATATATCAGATAACCACAAAGCAATGAAATTAATGAGAATCGCACACACACAAGAATGACATCTTGTCCAGCACACATGTGGTATATCACTGCAAGTGAGCTCACGTCTCACGCTCGTGCTTGTGGGGAACAAGGCTTCCAGTGTGAGTTCCCTCCACATGTGATATGTATTAGCTGTGACATTTCCTACTGGTGTCAGACAGCTCTTATCTCCCACAGCTGTCTTGTGTCACTACACAGCAAGACGTTCTCCTTAAAGCAACTAATCACTTATTCCAGGCACCGGAAATCTTGAGTCTAAAAGTTGAAACAGATAACAGATTCCTTCATTTAAGTATTTTTTCAGTCATTATTCAGCATTAAGTGTCAGATAGCACCATTTTTTTCAAGATCTTTACACTTCAGATTCAAGGACGCAGTTTTGAGTGGAAGGGCTTTTAACTCCCTTTCTCATGCCTCTACATTAGTGACAGCTGTTGCTGGAGGGTGTTGTGTTTTTGGATAGTGTGCCAATCAGCCTCATTCTTGCAAACATTAGAAACTGTAATATCTAACTGGATGGCTTAACCCACCGTCTTCACTAAAACATTTTTTATTACCTTGAGTGACTGTGTACAATCATCTATAATGATTCTGTTAGTAGAAACACTCAAATACTTGATAAATCTGATAATGACGTGATGAATGAGGCTATGGAAGAGACTTGATGTGATTAATTGCGCATGAATTAGAAGAGAACCCCTTCATTAAATCTTTATATCATTTTCAACATACATGATGATTTTATTTGAACCTTACATCATGTAATTGGAAGGAATTGCAGCAAGATCATGGTGTGGGTGGGTTTCTGCAAAAACGAATGTCTGACCACCGTGATGGCGCAGCAGCTGCCTGGATAATTGGTTTTAAACACTGGGATGCCCAGTAACTGGGGAACAGTCACGTGATACTACCAGCATTAATTAGAAATCTTTTATCTTCGCCAGTCAACATTGTACATTTTAATGTCTAGAACATGTTGTTTATACACCAAAACTATTGTGAAAGGTAGATTATTGCTAATATGAGGCCAATAAAGAGACCAGCTAATGTGTGTTTAGCTGAGAACCGCTTTCCTCTCATCAGGAGTGACATGGGAGGCTGTTTTCCTCTCTTTTAAACAAAACACAACATTGTATTATTCCTAGATAATACAAAATAAGAAGATAAAGGAAGCTAAACAAAAGAAAATGTGAGACATTTTTAGTTTGGATGATTGAAAAATGGATATGACAAGAGTTTATTTCAGATTTTTATTTTACAGATTTCTGAAATCAGTCAAACCGTTTTTCATTTGAATTATTGATCAAGTGAATGAATAAAATGCGAACGAATAAAAAATGCCCTTTCAAAAAAATACTAGGTAATTTCAAGTATTGCTAAGCTACTGAAGGAAAAGTGCAAAGTTTGGAACAGTGAATTATCTCTGATTTGTTAGATTTGCTAGCATAGTGGGAAACTCTGTCAAAACCCTGTTTGTGAAGGTGTGGGGACCCAAACGCAGAAACAGGCAGGAGGCAAACAAGATAATCCTCAAAATAAACTGAACGAAAGACAGGACGGAGGCATCACAGGCAACTACCGACAACGAACCAGCACTGAGAACAGAAACCAAGTGACATAAGTGCAGACAGAAACAAAACAAAACACAGGTGTGTTGAATAGATGAATTCAAACCAGCTGAGTTAACGGTAGGCAAAACAGGAAACAAGACATTAGAGAACTAAACAAAGAAAACTACAAAATAAAACAGGAAACCGGAACTAAAAAGACAACACAAATTCCACATTTTGACAAACCCATCATTTTCCATCTACTTGTCTTTATTACGCTGAATCAACTTCAGTGTGTTTATTCATTCCACATCTTGTCCTCCAAAGTTCACAAGATTTATATAAGATTCATTTGACCAACAACTAGATTCAATTTAAGTTAGATCTACAAGATGCATTGAATTTAAATCAATGTTATATTTTACAATTGTTTCTGACAAACACACAATGGAGCTAAAAATTTGGTGCAGTTTTCGAACTAAATAGATTCTGGTGGTCACAGATACAATCTACTTCACAAAGACATGACTTTGTCTCAAGAAACCAAGGGCTGAAAATGGCAACATTTTCAGAAAAATTAACCGTACACAAGAAATCATTCAGTTTGCTTCCTTCCTTTATGTTTCCTGCTTAAACACATCCAAAGTTTAATCTACATTTACACTCCGTCTATACACATGCACACAAAACAGCACCAAGACCAACACTGAGGCTTTAGCCTTCCTCCTCGTCTTTATCTGCAGTAAATGTTACACGATACACATGCATGTGTCTGAGCTCTTGTGAATACTAAGTATGTGTATCTAATTCAGTCCATTAGTCGTGGACGCAGCTCATGCATGGAAGAAATGGGAGCAAAAATAGGTACTTGTACCATTGTGAGCTGACAAACAGCAGCTCTGTTTCACAGGTTCTCTGAAGGAGAAGGAAGGAGGAAGGTTCGCTTCTTAGATGGGCAGTAATATGATCAAAGTGGCCCTCAATGTCAGGCTCAGGACTTGTAACAAATAAATGATGGTTAATAAGGGAGTACTCACATGATACTTAAGGACTGAGCTACAAAAAAGTCTCCATCACTTTTGTATAAAGGCTGAAATCTGCAGGCAAAACCATTAAATTTAGGACTTGATTCCACTTGTATGGACCTGTCTGTGTGTATTGTTCTTAGCTCCAGCATGCTGGTAGTTTTTTAACACATATGTCCGGTCCTCTGAAAAGATAACAGCACATACCTCTGCAATGATGCTTTGATCAAATGGTGATTGTCTGAAAGTATCTCAAGTCAGGGAGGACTGACTACAACTAATTTGATAAATATGAATAATAGCTAATAAAAAGTCAAAGAGCACACACAACTGCTGCACTTTGACATACGATGGACATAAGCCGAGTTTCCATGACGATTTTGTACAAAATAAACGTGATATTTCTAAAAATTTGGACAAAACATTTTGCGATTTGCAAGTGTTTAATGTTGATTAGCGTATGAGCCAGAATTCTCGTAAAATCTTGCCTCTAAGACTCCAGATAGGAAACATTTTGTGTTCTGGACCAAGTATGTGTCACATCCACACTGCAAAAACTCAGCCTATAAAAACAAGCAAAAAAATAAATAAATAAAAATTAGGTAAATGTTGCTTGAAATAAAATAAATTATCTGCCAACAGAACAAGAAAGTTTGGCTTGTCAGGACTTCCCAAAACAAGTAAAAATACTCCTAAAACAGGAGAAATTCTCTGGCATAAAAACTAAGAATTATCTTACCTTTAAAAAAAAAAAAAAAAGCATATGTGTACTCAATTTAAGATTTTTAATCTTACTTAGATTTCAGTTTTTGCAGTGCATATGTCATATATATATATATATATATATATATGTATGTATGTATATATATATATATATATATATATATATATATATATATATATATATATATATATATATATATATTGTTACATGTTCGTTGAGCAGTTTGCTGACATGTTAATGTAAAAAATATATCGTAAAAGTGCAATACAAACACTTTTTCCACCGAATATGACATATACATATGTATATATATATATATATATATATATATATATATATATATATATATATATATATATATATATATATATATATATATATATATATATATATATATATATTAAATGCAGGTGTTTCCAGTATCAGCTTTTTACTGCAATATTTAGGTTTTGCACAGTTTATTGCACATATAGAATGTGCAACACGATCAAAGAGAGACGTTTGGACAAAGCAACAAATTTGAATAAATGCACCCAGGTAAGAAAAAAAATAGTAAGGATGTGGGTGGTAGCTGAATAAAATGAATGTAGTGAAGAAATTAGACTGGGAGAATGAGAGTATGGCATGTAGAGAAAAAAAAAACCTCAGGTTCAAGCACTTCCACTATCTTTTATGCTGAGAATATTAACTTGTCATCATCCAGAAACTGACCTGAACTGAAATTTGCCTTCAACTTATCTTCTGCCTCCTTTTTTTCCCCCTTTCCCTTTTTTTTTTTTTTTTTTTTATTACCAGAAATCCCTTCCCCTTTGCCCTGGTGCTGAGGGCTTGTCAGCCTGAGGGGAAGACTAAGCACCTTTAGTTTAAGCGAGAATGTGTGTTTGTCAGATAAAGAAATTTAATTAAAACAGGTTTTCCAGCTGGTGCTCTCATATACTACTGTCCTCTGCACTCTTTTGAGGGCTCCAAGCCTGCAGTGACTCAACTGTCCACTTTTCAAATATATCAAAGGCCATCATTATCAATAGGTGACTTTTAATAAAGGGTGGAAATCAGCTTGATCAAGCCAGTCATTACTTTGCTCCTTGGACTTGGAGTATGTGCTCAGTTGGATTCGAATGCAGCATGTGGTAAGTGCATTTATGTCTGCAATGGTTTGGGCTTAATTCAGGCACTCAAAGCTTTGTAGCCCCCAATCCCCTGAGAAACCATAGATTTCCTCTGGTTCAAAATGAGACCTTATGTGCGAGCTGAAACACCAAAGTGGGGGAAAAAAGAATGTGCATTTACCTCAGTACCATGCTGTGTACTGTTATGGTTTGATCACTTCCCCATCCCTCAATTACTTCCACTACACTCCAGCTGAGAGGAACGGGAGCAGGGTAGGGCAACAATGTGCAGCTCTACATTCTTATTTGGAATAAAATAAGTGAATTCTTTTGGATTTTTTTTTCTTTTTGCTCCAAGTCTATCTTTTTTGGAGGTGCTTGTAACAGGAGCTGTCAGGAAAGTTCAGCAGTGACGGCCGTATAGGTCAGGAGCCGGTCCAGAAGGGCAGGGGAATCACAGGGGCAGATGGCAACCAACACACATACACATACACACCCATACACCTTCTCTTCCTGGGGCAATGTTAGATTGGTCACAGCAGTTCTCCTGCAAAAGAAGAGATATGGCACTGGAGATAGGAAACAGCATGGTTTAAGGACTGAATGCACACACACACACACACACTCACGTATGAACGCAGACTTCAACACACACCATCATTAGTATGCATCAGCACACCCTCTGGCCAATGCAGGTAAACAAACATGGATTGCTGTTTGTCAAAGGATGCACCACAAAGCCAACTTAAGTATGTGGTGAAAACTAGTCTTTCCCTGCTGCTCACTAACCAAATACATTTTCTGTGCAAACTTCAACTAGCTTAGATTAGAGATTTTGTTTTGTTTTTTTTTGCTCTACACTGGCACATATGGAGTAAACATTAATGCACAGTGAATGATGTCTCAATCCAGGCCTGTTCACTGCAGGGCTCGGGGATCTGTGGGTGTCTCGGAAAAAAGTCTTACTCAGTCTCCGTGTAGTTAAATGTTGCAAACAGCCATGCATATTTAACTCTCCAAGATGCTGTTTTGAGAAACTTTTTAAATTTTTTAAAAGTCACGGACATGCAACATTTTCTTCTAAGTTCATCTTGTTTCATCCTGCTTCTGTCTGCTATCTGTAGGTTTTACACAATAAATTATTCAGCCTGTATCTTATCATAAAAGGTTTTTCATCTGTCGTTCTAAACACGGGGGGGGGAAGGTATGCAGGAAATTATGTGTTTTACATGCAGCGAGCTGAAGAAGAACTGAGCAGCCGATGCCGAACAACAACATTAGCTTCTGGTATGAACACAAGATCCCGTATGTAAATGTTAAAGTTTTCATCTGCCCAGATGGAAAGTTTCATCTGATCTATGTTAAAAATGCATCCACACATTGTGTGCTTGCTACAGCAGAACAATCAGTTGTTTTCTTACAAATATGACTCATTTTTTGATTGCTAAACTACAACAACTTCCCTCACATCTGTGGGAAACTTGGTGATATTTCTTTGACAGGTTGACCAGTTTGTTGCCGTATAAACCTCATGTAACTCACAGATAAGTCAAAATATAAAATAAACAAACCCCAGCTACTTGGTTACTTGGTGTGATTGTTTTGCGAAATTCAAACAGCCACAAATCCTGCATTCATGATCCTGCCCCTTTTCATCACAAAACACATTATGCTAATGGACAGAGGCAAGTCCTGCCCTCTCAAAGAACTACTGCTGCTTTAAAAGGGAGTGTTCTGGTTCATCAAGTTTTAATGAGCCAGGAGAGAAATCATCAGAGACATCGCACTCTTCACTTTATCCTGGCACACTCTTCTTAACTCAGTGTAGCACACAGGTAACAGCAGAACTGCCAGTTCTTTCATTTCTCATCTGCTCATTTTTATGTTTTTTTTTTTTTTTATGTAAGCGGAAGCTTTCGTTTTAGAATAAACAGCTAATTTAGCTTGTTATTAAAAACAGGATTATCGCTGTAATGCTTTTTGCTTCCCTTAATAAGTGGATGCTGTATGGATGCAAATATCCAGTCTCAAACAAAGCGTTTCAGCAGATCTGTGCTGAATTACATGTTGACTGTTTTTCTGGCAGGAGATGCATTTTTAAAGGAGTATGATTCGATAAAGCAGAAATATATCCACCCAAATTTCCTCAAAATTCCTAATTAAAATATATTAAGGTGGTTAGCACATTTTACAGGATATGTGATAAAAAAAAGATAATAGGTTGACAGTGTGCATTGTGGTCATGCATGTGGATCGAGGAAACTGATTGTAGTTCACTTCATTTGTTTAATCAGTTGGAAGTGTTTTGTAAAGAATCATCAAGGTTATGGAAGAAATGGAGGCATGAATAATGCACGATGCAAAGTGTGATGTGTGCATCCTATCATTCTCAGTTGTGTCCATCATAGCAACATCTGGATACTCGAAAACCCACTGCAGCTTGATGCACTTATCAGTGTGAGCATACACATGCACTGAAAATGACAAGTGCAGAGGTCCACAACAGCTATTTTAGACCAAACCAAATGCTGTTGGTGGAAATAATTTAAATACGTTTTTTTTTCTTATTATTTGTTATAAAGCATCCTGAGCTCAGCCGATCTTGTTAGAATAGAATTGTCAAATAGCACTTGGTGTCGTAAAACTTGTTTTTCACATTTTAAACCCGGACAGAAAGCATCTGGAGGGCAAATTGTTACCATTTTTAATAGTTTTAGTGTCTATGATGTAGTCTTCCTCACATTGCCATCACATAACCATTCCACACTTATGATGAGTCGCCTCCATGACAACTGAGCATCTGCTGGGACTTAATGCATGCATTTCTGTAGACAAAGACAGCAAGTCGGCTTTAACTTATGCAGAGCCATTCTGTCATTTCTGTTCTTTTTTTTTTTTCTTTTTTTACCTAAAAAAAAAACCCCAAGCTAATTGATGCGGTTTAAATGCTACCACTGTTTCACACCACCTCTAAAATGCTTTTAACTCCATGATACACATCGTCCGGCATGTTACTATTTAGTTTCATCAGACAGACATCCTTTGCTGCACATCTCTTTCAAACACTCATAAGAACATTAGAGCTTTCATTTCATACTATAATACAAGTGGGATCTCTTCTAATGGATGACTGGGCATTAATACATGCGCATGGAGGGTTTATTTTAGTGAGGCCTGATTGGTAAATTTCACAGATGGATGTAACATATGCAACACATATTCCAGTAGGAGGTTGTGTCATTATAGTAGCAGTCCCTAAATGTGTCATTATAGTAGCAGTCCCTAAATGTCTCCCTTGCAGGAAATTTGTCTTTGACAAGAGTAGTTATGTTACTAAAGTCAAGAATGACACCAGAATTCAAACTATTTTTCTGAAATGAGTCAGAGAGCAGATTAACACTCATTTAGTGACACTTTGATCCAGCTTTATTTAGTATGAAAATAAGTCTGGGGACAGGGTGGGAAGTAAAAATTGTGTCTTCTGCATATATGTTGTATTACAGTCTTTACAGTGGCACCATAAGTACAAACAGCGTGAAGTGCACTGGGACCACACGTCTAAAGACAGCTCCAATGAATACATTGCAAAACAAGGGTTAAGATCACAATTTCTCAGCTTTTCGCTTTGAGAGACACATGCAGAAAGACTGATACACACACTGCAGCTGCACTGACAGCCTGAATGTCTGCTATGCGGTAGATGGAGAAACACAAATATGCAACTTTAAACTGTAGGGAAAAGATAGAACACTAACTGAAGCAATCTCTAGTGTAATTACACAATTACAATTAATGAAAGATTAAGTCTTCTGATCCTTTCTATCATTTCAAATCCTGTACTCTAGATCCTCATAATAAAATTTAGTTTATTTGGGTGCCAACACAAGAAACTTGACATCACCTGTGTATGTTAAACCCCATCAGACATCAGCAAGCATATCACATAAACACATTGTAGATTCAATTACACTTTTCTTATTTGCTTTTCTCCGAGCAGCAGCTCTGTAGAGCTCAGTGAACTGAAGTGGGAGGGTACAACCTGCATTGTGTTGAAATAGTACCTGTAAGAAATCAAAGGCTTTTGCGAAGGAGGTAGAAATAGTCAATGCTTTGGAAAGGAAACCCTCACAGGCTTTTCATCATTTGTTTTTTTGGGGGGGAAATGATTGAAGTTTTTGCCTTTTCTCTCCTTCAAGTTTAATTGTTCACAGTACCAAATGGGGCCTTCTGGCATCTGAGGCCCAATGTTTTGACCATGCTGTGCCGCAACTTGAGCATTCTGTAGCTTATAAACCTCACCATTGTCTGTGGTGGGATAAGGACTGGGGGATAGTCAAGGATTATGCATGATTGCTACAGCATTGCATAAGCTGATATAGAGACCCATTGGCTTTATGTGTGTTTGGGTGTTGGTTAGGCCATATGGTGGTGCCTCAGGGCCCAACAGGGGATCAATGCTGAGCAGGATATGTTGTGTTATTAATACCCCAGGCAAAAAGTTGTACGTCCTCCTCAGGTCTTCCTTTTATCTCTCTCAATTCCACGGAGGCGAGGATTAATATGTGAGTTTGTGTATGCCAGGTATGAATTCCTCTTCTAGGATTTCTGCCTAGCATTTTCCAGTACACTCTCGACTCCTTGGCTGGCACTCGTGAGGAAAAACGAGGTGTAAATAAGGTTTGATCAAACAATTTTTAGACCGACTCCTGGGAAATGTATCAATTATTGAAGCCCGACTAAAGGAGTTCTGATTGAAGAGAGGGTTGGTGTGAAGATTAATAATGAAAGACTGAAGTGTGAGAGAGAAAATGTAGATGGGTAGGTGAGTGCACAGGTGGAGTGTGTCTCTGTGTGTATATATAGAGGCAATAGTGGAGTTTGGTACTGCCTGTGCTTGTACTTTGATAATAACTCAGTCCAGCACATTTTTGGACACGTTTCTGAACACGCACTGACACTTGGCTGCATAGATTATTAGAAAGAGCCTTCTAGGAGTGAACAATTTGAGCCTCTTTCGCTTCAGATTAGTGATAATCTCCAAGTCATTGTCTCCATATTTCAAGTTAAAACACTATGTATCCTTGTGATGTCCTGCACTAAAAAGGTTCTTTGTATATACTAACTGGTAAAAAACAAAAAAAAAATCCAATGTGTCAATGTGACCTCTGTGGAAATGAATTAGTCCCATAATGTTTTTCATTCGCACATTAAGTCTTAGGGAGTTAATTAATTAAACTCAAATCACATCCACTCTCACACTGACACGAAGATTTTTGCCAAAACTTAAGATCTTAGACAAGTAACATTCTTGTGTCATTTCTTTAGGAGGAATTTTTCTTCTGAAACTTGTTTGTTTTCGCCCCCTTTTATCCCAGTCTCACATCTGAACACACAAAAACTTTCAACAATACCAGAAAATAATCCATTTGTCGTATTCAGCGGTGTGCCCTGTGATATATTTTGCTGTAAAAGTCTCAGTCCTGCGCACAGTGCAGCTGGTCTCAGTTTAGTGAATGAACAGATGGTTTAGACTATGTACCTGTCCATGTCTTGTTATTAAATGCCATTTGATGCAGAACAGATGGATATTAAAATATTTATGTAAGCCACAAAAGGTGTTTGTTCTGTGTGTGTGTGTTTGTTCAGGTGCAGCTAGACTGAGATTTGATTGACAGGCCCGCAGTGTGAATTACTTTTTTTAATGAGGCCATCCATGTTGTATCAGTGTAAACGTTTTTGTAACCAAGGCATCAATTCAACCTATCTACACCAATCAAGGCTTTTGATTTAATCCCTCCCTGCCATGCAAACACACACACACTAAGAGAGGGTCAAAGGTTGGACTTCTACCCTCATGCCCCCTCCCTATTATTTCCAGCCTGATTTCCAAGATATAAAGGGTCTCATGTGGTGCTGAATGCATATGGGT
The DNA here is from genome assembly GCF_933228915.1 of Telmatherina bonti. NCBI lineage: Eukaryota > Metazoa > Chordata > Actinopteri > Atheriniformes > Telmatherinidae > Telmatherina > Telmatherina bonti. Next base: position 14,348,866 of record NC_136622.1, on the reverse strand, counting down.
AAGGTCGAAGTATGAATATGGAAGAGATCACTATTACTAGCTTTACACTCACAAGCATAGACACACACACACACAAATGTCCGGCTAATCACCAACCCCCATCCCAACCAGCAGGAGATTAACTGCAGGAAGGTGACGGACATTTAACAATATGACCCCACCCTCCCTCATGCACTATTCATGATGACCTTTTCCCACCTCTCCTCCATCCTTAACACACATACACGCCCGCATATATCGCAGTCATCATGGATGTCTTCAACCTATGACCCATTGGTTGGCTCAAGCAGGTGCTCTCACCTCCATCGCTGTTAGCATTTGAGTCAAATCACCTGATAAATGAGAGAAAGTGGAAAAGTGTAGATTCAAGATTGAATTAATGGTTATGTGGATTTAACAACTGATAGAAGTAAATTAGAAAAAAGCGAAGCTTTTCTTATGTAAGTGCTTTGTTATGAACCTCAGCTGATGGGGAAAATGTGCGTGAAGTGAAGGAACAACCCTTGTAACTTGACGTGCCCTTAAACAAGACATGGTAAGGCCATCTGCAGCAGCTCAGCAATGTAAGCGTAAGGAATGTGAAAAAAGGCTGATTATAAATGATTGAGTAAGTTGAGTCAAACCCTGGAGGTCAATCAACTGTGTTGATGCAGACAAAGCTGAAGATAAGTGAATGTTAGACCTGTCATTTTAAATTCATTGCGCTGTTCCAGTGATGAACTTTAAAGATGCCACTTGTAAAAAAAAAAAATCCTTGCCAGAAGAATATATCATTATGTTTTCATTGGTCTTTAATCACTTCACTAAAATAACTTCAAGTTATCATCTACTTGTTCTAAGTCCACATACATGGTAGCTGCCACCTTTTTTTTTTTTTTTTTTTACTATGGTGTCTCTGGATGGACAAACAAGTCTATGAAAGAAATGAGAATCCTTTGAGCTTAAAAACTGCATTGCCAGCTTTGTTTGATAGATCCTGGAGCATTGTTTAGAATAAGTAATGCCTTAAAAATAGAGCAAGACAGTAAACATGTATTAAGTGTTGCAGTAGTCCAGCTATACATGTGAAGCCAATGGATCCACTCACAGATGAAAACATATAAAATATTTATGTATGGAAGAATTCTGGTAACCAGTGACCACCCTCCATTCACAACTCTGCTCAGCATTTGAACACATGGCATCTTTACCTGTAGATGTCAGTAATTCTTACACACTGTGCCTTTAAATGAATACCAAACAACTGCAAGTAGAGTTAAACACATACATGATATGTACACCTTAAAACACCTTGTCCTTGTTCTCTGTTCCCTCACAATGCTTTGCAAGCGTTCATCTTCCTTTGCAATATGATAATTTGATCACACGAAGGTCATAAAGTTAAATGTATCATATTACTTTAGTATTTTAGATAAAATTCCTTTTTATTACAGTTTAAAATGAAAAGAAAAAGCTACAATACTGAGGCAAAACTATTCTTTCTTTCTTTCTTTTGCTTTTTAGAGATTTTTCCTGGAAAACAAAAAAAAAAAGAAAAGACAAAGAGTAAAAAGTGTAAAATTCCACAGATAACTTGCATGCACTGCTCTCCTGAGATTTTTAATAATAGGAACTGTGAAGGCCCTGTCAAAATCTTCAGCTTACTCCTCTTGAGGCTGTGAGCGTGGATTTTGAAATGTGTTTTCGATCATTATCATGTTGTAAAGGCCCTCTATTTTACAGATGCTGTGATGTTTGCTTCCAGAAGTTGCTGTAAAATCAGTGAAACATTCCCAGTGTCACTGGCTGCAAACAACCCCAAAACAGGCTCATGTGTATTATGGTTGGAAAGTTGTTTGCTCGAGCATTTTTTCCCTCAAGTCAGCTTTACCAGCTTATTGATGTCAACAAGGACCCTTGCATAAGTCCATTTGCCCCTCCAAGTCATAGGCTTTCATGTAGATTTGCAAAACCCTTTGAGGTCTTAAACAGTCAAGTATTGAGATCTTCATTATTAATCTCAAATTTTTAAAAACCTTCATTACTAGGACCTAATTTTTGTTTTTTTTAATTACCTTAAGAACTAGAAAAAAAGATAAATCCCGAACTTTTACTCTTGAAAACTTTTTCTTGTTTTTTTTTTTACATTTTAAAATGAAAACAAAATGGCTATAATTTAGAAAACCTTAAAAAAAAATGTTTTAACATGCATGTCTTCTACAAAAAGGTGCCACAAGCTCCGTTTAGTGCATTGTTCCTATTCTAGTTACAATAAATTAGGGACAATGGAGAAATGTTTGTTCCATCACACAAGTGTGCACAACAAGATGGCAAAGAGCAGTACTCATCCTACTTTGTCCGGCTGGGTCTAGTTTTTAATCAGTTGGCAAGTAAGTTAACTTTGTCAGCTGCATTAAAAACTGATGAAAATTGTTTAAACCTCCGAGGATCACAGTACTTTGCCAAGAGCAGAACAGGATAGTGGAACCAAGCCAGTTAACTAGCAGACTGGGGTCCCCACGAGTCCCAAAAGCAGTTACTTTGTGTCTCAAAATGTAAAACTCTGATTGCATGCTAAAAGTGTCTTAAAACTTCATAGAGAATATAAATAAACTAATTAAATGATTTGCAGACACAGATTTTCTTCTGTAAAAGTATTAGATGCTTATCAGACCATCAAATTGTTCTTTTAGATGTGTGACAGAATTGTTGCTAGAACTGATTATATATATATATATATATATATATATATATTATCAGCTTGGACCGTGCTGTTTAATTAACCTTTTGTAATTGACTGCCTGAAATTTGACTATACTTGTGATAGTAAAAAAAAGAAACAGCAAATGTTCAGCTCTTTTTCTGACAATCATTAGTTTGAAGTGCCCCTAATGCAGGTGTAATTTCAGTTAAATGTGGCAAGGTATCAATTTTTTCATCAACAATAATAAATGCTGATCACAATGAAACAAATGTTACTATGCAGTCCATGTTGTCAAATGTGAGAGAAGAAATGCACAATGTCAAAAAATTCAGAAATAGTGTCAGTTTTCATTTCCCTACGTCATCATCGAACATCAAAAAATTTTCAGTTATTTCATAATTAGGTCAGTGATAATTTACTGGCAATGAAAATGTGTTCATTTAAAGGAACACTGCTGAAATTTGGCAGAATTTTGCACTTTAGCTCTCCCTAGTTAAGGTAAGTTTAGCCTCAATTCTGTATCAATATCTATATCTGTTTTCTGAACTTACTCCATGTTTACATTTTACTTATCTCTTGCTGTCACTTTTTTTTCATTTAATCTTACTTTGCTGAATCAGTCATAGTGCATATCCAAAATGACTTGTGTGTTGATATTTTGTTGCTGACATGTAACGTGGTGCCATAAAGTGAAATCCTGTTGTCATGTGACAAAGGGAAATGACTAACCCAGAGACATCCATAATGAATGTCAGTGTATCCTCATATGGCAGTTTTAAGGTCAGAAACTTATGTGGCATTGTTTTTAGGAAGTTTGTTTCTGTCCTTTGGGCACCACCCAGGTTTGCTTGCGAGCACACACATCCAGTAAGGATTGTAAGTAATAAACCTGCCGATATGACTGAGTTTCATAGATATCTTTACCAACAACTCATACAAGCCAGGCAGCTAAAAGAAACCGCAACAACTAAGTACCTTGCACAGAAGATTGATGCAGGCTAACAAAAGGAAGTATGCTAATGCTGTCTATATGTAGCAAGCTAAACACATCTTATTTGTGGTTGGTGGACACAAAAGTAATACCTTAAAATATTATACTGACTTAAATTCCTTAAAGAGTCAAAATAACACTTTTTGGGATGTTTTTTTTCTCTAAGTATTAGCTAGATATGTAACCAAAAAAATCTGAGCAGAGCAAGCTAGTTAGCGATCAGTAACAACGACCTCTTAACAGTATTTTTTTTTGACGGATAGCATTGCGGATAAAAATATTTTTTTCATTAAATACACCTTTTACAGACTATTTTCTTCTCATTAAATCCTCAGTTGTTCTTTGTAAGAAATGGAAACATTTTCAGTGAAAATACAGTGAAAAAGCCATACTGCGTTGTAATTATTTTATCGCATCTGCTCTAAACCTCTGGAGATATTGCCTGTTTTTTTTGCTTTAGTCCTGTTCTTTTGAGAGTATTATTTTGATAAAATTTCACGGATATTCTTACAATAGAAATGTTGAGGTTCCCTGAGCAGTAAATGAACTTTGGTCTTGGTTTAATTTATCTAACTTCATTTCTTTGTTAATCCGTCAGCAAAACAATAACCTGCCCATTGCACATGAGCCCAGCAAAATCAGAGATACACACAAGCACAAACACACTGACATTCCAGTCGACTACTTTGTATCACTTGCTACAGTGTGTGAAAAATGAAAATACGGAATGCATAATGGACAACAAGGCCCCTGGGTCTTCCGTTTTTTTCCGTCTTTGTGTGTTTCTGCATCGGGTTTTCCAATGAAAGTTGTTGTTTACACATTTATACTAAACAGATAGCTAAAAATTGAAGCTGGAAAAAATACATACCTAGCACTTACCATATGAATAGCCCCACATTTAGCATAAGTGATTCACGTTAATGCAGCCTGACACTCCATTAAATCGAAAAGAGAATCTGATGTAATCTAAATTTCAAAAGCTGCTTGCCTGAGATATTCTGGCTCCCTCTCCAATGACAAACTCTCCACACATTGCTTAGTTTAGCAGCAGCAAACCCACATGCTGCTGTCACCTTATTCTGCCTACAAGTGCTTTAGGAGATATTATCATTACAAGTTGAGCACAAATGAACAAGCTGGCATGGTGCTTGTAGTGAGTCATGGAATTTCTTATCAATAACAAGCTACTCAGAGATCAACTTTTGGGGCAGAATGTTTTCTGGCAATATATCCCACAAAATTAAAATAGGTGTCAAATCATATTTAGTTTGGACATTTGAAGGGAGATTATGAAGGCACGTTGAAGGCAGTGTCAGATAATTGCATTCCAAGAAAACAAAACCTGCCAAGGATCAACACATACTGTATGTTTATCTGTGCCAAAGATGGCTCCAATAAAAACCAAAATTACAAAGGATATTACTCTGTGACTTCCACCTCCAGCCCAAACAACCTTGCAGAAAACCTTGCACAGGTCTTGCCTAAAATGAAACTACAGGCATAAAGTTCTTTTTATCGTTTTATGAAGTAGTAATTGTGATGTACCCCCACCTGTCTTACTTTCTAAAAATGATCTCAACTTCACCTAAGAAGAGTCGAACTAATTAAACCTGACATGATCCCCATTGATGCATTGTCAGAATTTACCATCCTAATCGGCCTTAGACATATGTCATTCAGGCTAAGGATCATTAAAGTGCCCTCAAGGGGGAAACATATGCTGTTGAGTCAATGATGAGTCAGAAATGAATACCTTCCCTGCGTTGTCTCTTCCCACTCTGTTCCCAAAGGTAGAAAGGGAAGATGGTTGCAGAACAAGCGTGGAGAATAAGTGGGAGACTGTGGAGACAAAGAGAGGCATTTATCTGTGTTTCCATATGTGTTAAACATAGGAAGATACTAAATCGCTAAGCCAAAAAGCCTCTAATAGATGAAACGTGCATGCCATATGCTTAAATAGACCATGTTGGTTTGTTTCCGCACATTAAAAGTGCTTTCCATATAAATTGGTTGGTGTACGACGTGATAGATAAGCTCCAGAGCAAAAAGAGACAGAATTGGGAGGGAGAGAAACCAGCATCTGTGAATGAGCCATGTTTTGTTGTCATACTGTTCCATTTGTGTTTACACATTTGCCATTTTATTTAGACGCTCTTGTTTACAAAAGACTGAGAGGTGTCGCATTGTATCGGAGTAAATTAAAAAAGGTTTTGTCAGATCAAGACGCTTTGGCAGGTTTCCTTCCTCATGGCTGGTGCGATTTCCTCCCATACACCTTACCTTCTGAGATGATGCTTTCACACTAACACAGCCACTGAAGCCAAATAAAATATACACATCATTGAACTTGCTTCAGCTTGAACACACACATGTGCATCCAAAGAGGATGGATCAGCTGTTTCCATTCTGTTCCATTGGCTGCACAAACCAGTCAAACCAGCATCACAGTGCATTGTCTCAGTGCAAATTGGGTTCTCATACACCATGACATATGAATGCACATTAACTCACACTGCAAACCACACACAGTCAATGCTACGCTGGACTTGCAAGTGAACACTGCCTGCCTTCTTTCCATTTCCTAGCACAACATTGGAGTGTTGGCTATATGAGACTATCTCGTTCAAAAGCGGATGTAAAGAAAAATGAAGCTCGTGAAGAAGTTCAGAGTGAATTGTCATCAATGAATGCACTTTAAGTTTGAGATCACAGTGGGAAATGCATACCTGATGGGTGGATATCGATCAAGACAGCTTAGATTGATGCATAATAATACAATTTCTGCCTGTGCCCACAGTTTCATGCACGGAGCGTTTCCACTCCAACTGTAAATGTGAGAGGCTAGTAGGTGCTGCGGATAGCTAATTCTTGAGGTTTACTCTACCTGAATTGCTCTCACACTTTTCTGCGCAAGTGTAAGGATATCAATCAGAAGGACTTCAGTTTAACTGACACCTGAACTATGGACTTTAAACTCATTCCAGTTCTTTGTTTACACTCCACTGCTTTCTGTTCTGCCAGGATCTACATTTACTTTACTGATCTGTTGTGTATTGCTAACTCGCTGAACATTGCATTTAGTTGGATGAACACATCCAACCAGAAAAGTCTTGAGATTTATACAATCTCAATCTCTTCTAAAAATTGTATTTTTAGAAGAGAGATTGACTAAGCAGATGAAAGGACAGATTATGATACATGTTAGCTAAAATTCTTTGTTGGTCACCTGCAAAACACACAACAGTTAAAACCCAGCTGTTTCAAGTTTGGATTTTTTTTTTTTTTAAATAAAATTCAGACTCTTTGCTGGATTTTTTCTTTTCACGCTGAGGTCATACTGCTCTAAACTATTCATGATTCATAGGTCCTGTTCATGCATTTCCAATTAAGTTTATCTTGGTCTTCTCCTCATGCATTTTTGCTCTATGCTATTAGTCTTTTCTGCCAGAATGGTCCATTTTTCAACTCCGAGATAATTTCGGATTCATCTTATCTTGTTTACATTTTCGTTTCACACTGCGCATTTTGAGTGAAAGAATGGTTAAAGCAATTTATGAACTAATGATTGTTTTCATCAGGGATTAGACCCCTGATTGCATTTTCTCAATTAAGTGTTTGATTGTTTTGATAACAAAATGTCAGAAGACTGTAGAAAACATATGAAAGCTTAAATAAATGTCTTCCAATTGCTGATTGTTGAACTGGGTGATAACTCAGTATCCAAATTCATATTGTTTGATGTGATCATTCGTTTCAGTGAATGATTCTAAGAAGGCCTTGATTAAAGATGTAAGTCAATAATTCTCTTTAGATATTTGTTTGGATGCATATGAAGTTTCCACTAAATGTATTTAGTGGACGGTTTTGAAATAACAAATTGAAAAGTATGATGACAACCATATCCATCCATATAATCCTTGATAACCGGCTGAATTGATCCAGCACTGCAGGGAACTCTTAACACTTCCAGTGTTGTTCAGACATGCATCAAGTTGTTTTACATTGGCACCTGGAGTTATTTAAACTGATCTACAATACCTGATTTTTAATTACAACAGCAGTTGACCATTACATGCACACTAACCCCCACTGCCAAATTTCTGCAGAGGTGCAATACCAATTAAAAGTCTGGAACAACAGCTCACAGAAACTTCCAGAGTTTTGAGTCATTATTATTTTCCAAGGTTTTCTCTTCTCTTGTTGTCACTGAAAGCTATCTGCTTGAAAAGGAAACCACTATGGCTGCTATTAATTATGTCGGCTGCTTTCTGCCAAGTCTCGTTTTGTATGTGTGCCTGTGTGCATGTGCACACATGTATGCGCTTTCAAATGTTGCATTTGAACACTCCAATCAAGCAGTGATAGGCCAATCTGAGAGCCAGTCACCATCTGTGTGTTGCATGAGTAGGCCTGTCATACACACACACAAATATAAGAGTAACACACATAATGATTAAAAGATGGGTGGCAGCGAAACAACAGTGTGTGTTGAAGAGAAAGATGGGGGTGTGTCTGTTTGCATATTCATAATTGAATGAACCCTGACCCTACAAAAGAATGACCATGGCTCAGATGCCAAAAATGGTTGTCCATTAATTGTAAGGTCAGTAGACATAACCTGAATTCCTCTATGTTTTGAAGTGTCCTTGGGCAAGACGCTGAATTTCAGACTGTCACTGCTTTGCTCAGTGTGTTTACAATATAATAAAATCCTTGTACATAAAGAAAAACCCCATAAGTATAGGTGAATGTGAATGGCAGAATGACAAAACAAATTTCAAACCACACTGTACAGCTGGGTCTAAAATGTGCTAAATAAGTTCAGACCACTCATCAGTAATTGCATTAAATAACAGTACTCATAAAGTACCCAGTACTTGCTAACAGCACACCCAAGAGAGTTCTTCTGCAGGGGCTAAACTTGTTATTGTAGTTAGTCTAGGAAGAATGGGCAGTTTTTCAAACAGAGGTTGATCTCTCCACCAAGTATTGGTGTTAGTGATTTGTTGGGTTCCCCTCAGACTATACTGAGCAAATCCTATGAGATGCTGATACTTGGCTCTGCAATTTAGTTGCAGCATTTAAATGCATGAACAGATTTTTTTCCATGGGAAAAAATGCAGACATTTATTTCAGAGTGAAAAGGATCTTTTTGTTTTACAGTCCAGTTTATTCTGAGTTCAGACTTGCTAATGTTTTGCAAAGTACATTTGAATGGACGATTGCTCAGATGGGCATTCGGCAGAACAGTCTGTTGATCTGTTTCTTTTGACACTTCAACACGATAACTTATGAAGAGGCTTTATGAAGTTGTTACCTTCATGTTTGATTAATTTTGCCATTCATCATTTTGGGTACAAAATACCAGGAAGATAAGACAGAGCCAAAACAGATTGCTTGCTTGGAAATATTAACTCATCTCGACTGATCAAAATAACATATTTAGTGTTTCAAAATGGTTGTTTGTTAGTTTTCTGTCAGCTTATTATCTCAACTCTGTAACAAACTTTAATCACTCAATTTCCTTTATTTATTGGTATTTCTTTATATTCAATGCTGTCTATTAGTGCTGCACATTGTGGCACTGCTCCCTATGTCCTTCAGTGAACCTCATGCATGAGTACTTCATACACAGTACTACTGGTACCACAAGCCACAACAAGCCTCCAGTAGTGCATGACATATTGGAAATATAAACCCTTCTTTAACCAAGTGACACCATACAATCTATGCAGTGCTGAACCATTCAGCTGCTGCCCCGCTGAAGAGTCTTTAAGGAAAGCCATTTCAGCTGGAGGTCTTGGCTTGGGCAAAGAGAGTTTCCCAGTAGGAAGCAATAAACCATCCAGTAGTTATCACATTACTGGGGCTGTAATTCACAGTTAACATTTTGCAGCGAGGATTTCGCAACGCAACTGCACATGCCAGCACTCAAACCGAATAGAGTCATCGCTCAGATCATGTTAGAGGCACCTATATTAAATGAATGTGTTTGCACAAATACAAACAATACAGATGCTTTATGAGGCTCCTGGAGGCTTGCTTATGCCACCACCAGGAGTCCCAGCACTTTTCCAAACATCTGCTCCACTTAAATGTCCTTGAAGCAGACACTGAATCCTTATCAGCTGCTGTTCAGTCTCCCAGCGTTGTCTGTCTTATCAAAAGAGGGATGAACTAAAACAAAGGGCATGCGGTACACAGATCTCACCAAGTTGCTCAATATCAGTCAATCTTATTGCATCACAACGTGGAGCACTGATCCAATCACACATCATACGCACAAACATGAGCTGCAATGCTTTTGATGATATCATTAAGTAAAGTCTCTTCCATTCTCTCTGGTGAAGACGCCTCAGAGGAATTTTTATTATAGAGCAGTGCATGATGTCTTCCCTTTCTTTGACCCCATACGTTACAAGAGTGAGATTATTAATTTCTACACTGAAGCTGCTGGTTGTATATTCAAGTTTTCTTTTTTTTTTTTTTTTTAGTGCGTACATGTTTTTGAAACCCAGCTGTAACCACACAGTGTGAGCCAAAGCAGACAAACAGGAGATTGATGTTACGGAGGCCATTTGTTTTGCACTGATTGGAATTCCCTGCTCACCTTTTTCCCTCTTTCCCTCCAGGTTGTTTGCCTTCTCTTTTATTTTCCGCCTTCTATCTCCTTCAACGCATAATCCCAACCTCTACCATGGTAGCAGACAAAGCATTTCTTCATCTCCGTGGAAAAAATATGCGGCATATTAGGTGTAGAATGTGCAGTAATTTGATAAGAGCATCCACAGGCATGCCAAGCCGCATTCAGATACATAGGGGAATACAGGAAAAGAACAATATGAATGAACACATTTCATTGTTGGTCCTTTAAAGCTTTCCCTCATGGTTAAATGGTGTTGATTAGTGACTGTAAGTGTGTAAAATTATTTGGAAAATGTGTGTCAAAGAAATATTGATAAAAAAGAAAACATGTCAAGTATTAGTTTCTCATACAAAATCATGTTATATTTGTCACAGATTTGTCAAACTCTCCCCCATTTACTAAGTGTCAAATTAAAGAACTGCTCTGATCAAAAGTGAATGGGAAAAGACAGATACAATGGGATTATCTGATAGCTTTTCATTTGACTTTAAAATTTCACTGTGGCTTGTGTGGATACTGATGATGACAGGCACAAAGATTTAGCATAAATCCGTTGTGATGTTAAGTATTTTTGAAAGTTTAAGCACTTCCATGACATGTGTGGCAGGTTTTCAGGCAAGCACAGAAAACATAAACAAATAAAATACAGTCACAGTTCTGCCAGTTAAATGTACCAGTCAAAAGGTTTGCGATTGGAAAACCCTTTCTCGAACTCACAATCGGACTTCGGTGACCCGTGTGTTTCTTCACACTTTATGTGCATACGTAAGCGGATATTTGCCAGGTCCTGCAGTTGACATTGCCTGGCTCTGATTGTAAGTGTGTGTGTGTGACTGAATACTTTAGGTGTATGTGCATGTAGATGCCTCCAGTAGTGAACTCGTGCTCAGCAGCGCTCCAGCAGCGTGGGTCAGGACGGGCAAAGCATTCCAAAGAAAAAGAAATGAAGACAAATGAACAGCGATAAGCTAAAGACTCTTCCAGCCAGCTCCATATTACTTATCACCCCTACCTCCCCTCTCTCTCACACGCACATCCCTCACCCTCCTCCAGCTTTTTCCCATCTCCTACAGTCCCTCTCCCTGAGAAAATATTACAAAGCCACACAGAAAGACTCCCGGCACAGTAATGAAAAGCGCAAAAGCGTGGCACTTTTTGTGCTACTTTCGCGTCACCGGCAATTAATTCCTTTGCGGTGGCTGGTGGGGGCCTGCGGTACTATAATACTACCGCTAAAGCCAGCAGTGCATGAACGCCAGCCATAAATTTGAATCTACGTCGGGTCCTTTTTCCCTGTGTGTCCCAGACATTTACTGTAACTATCCACTCCTAGTGTGTGTGTATACACTGCGTGAGCATATGGCCCTAGAGGCACCTCGGGGGAAAAAGTTCAGCTTGATGAATTGGCAGCCGACTCCGAACTTTGATTTTCTAAAAAAAAATACCACAATCACATGCTACATTCACCTCTCAGGGCTATTAAAAGTTAGTAGGAATGTGTGTGAAGGTGCGTTAATCAGTGTGTGTGGCATCGTCGAGTGAGCAGCAGTGCTATGAATTACAGATGGCCTTCTCATATCTGCACATAGGAGGAGGAGGAGGTCACTTACGTTGTGACACCGCGTCCCCTCCCAGGGAGGGGAGCACACCGATAAAAGAGAAGGAGGAGAAGGAGAAGTAAAGTGATTTGTGGCCATATTGATTGACACATCAAGACTATTGATCAGAAAGTGGAGAGATGGGAGAAAGAGGGGATACAAAAAGGAGGAGGGGACAGGAATGATGTAGTTGCTGTCTGGGAGGGGGAACAACAAGGGAGGGAGTAGCCCCAAGACCCTTGGGGTTAATTTTGAATGGGTGCAAAACTAGGGCGATGCTTTCATCATTTCCTCATAATGGCAAGAATCTCTACACTCGATACTTCCTGCAGGAGCTTTTCAGCTGGGAACATCAATATTAATCTAAATTCTTTATCTGAGGATAAAGCCCTTCACCACCTGGGTTTCAGATTCACTTTTAAATGGAGACATCAAGATGGATCCCCCGTTCTGTTTTCCCTTCTTCCATATGATGGCACTAATACTAATGGGCTAGCTCGCTCCATTTGCAGCTTTGAAAATAATTTCTCAATTTTGCCTTCAAAATCTGTTATTTCTTCTCCAACTATGCTGAATTCCATCCAGTGACAAAGGCAATGTGTCTATCGGCACCTCTTTGTGATCAGGCATAGCAATGAGGACCATATGGAGGGGGCCGGCTCCCTTTTATCCTGTGCAGACCAGCTCAGCACTCGAGAGCTGCAGCTTCCTGGCTTGTCTTCCAAGCTCCCGCCAGGTTGTCTCTGAGTCTCATCCTGCTGCCATCTGCCACTGACTTGGGCTCCCTCCAGAAATTCTGGGGGAAAAAAAAAAAAAAAAAAGAAAAAAAGAGTGTCCTCTCCTCTCAGTAGCAGGAGCCAACATGGAGGCCCAGTTTCCTATCTATCCCTTCACTTAGTAGGAAACTGCTGGTGGCCTGAATTCTTTCTGGCAAGAATGACCAGAAACACTGAATTGGTTTAATTTAGGAAGGACATTACAATTTAAAATATAATAAAACTGCCCAGTGGTCAAACAATACAACTATTTTGTAGACCAGCAGCAAGCACTTCATTCGAGGTCACATTTGTCTGCAAAAGGAATATGGTGTGAAAAAATCTGGTCTTTTTATGTATTCTGCAGTATATTTACTGTGTCTTATGAATGTGGGATTGCAAAATAACTTTGGTGCTTCAGAATGATTCATTTAATCTAATTTGAAATGAAAAACATAATTTCCTACTTATTACCAGTGTGGGTGTTGGGGAAATTTAGGGAGTCAGACAGTAATAAGGCTTGCGAGCAGCATCCGAAATGAGTCTTAAAAGTGCTTTTCAAGTACTTTTTTTTCTCTAAAGCTTATAAATGGCTAAGGAGGATCTTGTTTTTTGGGTTAGATTTGGTGTTCAGAGAAGAAATGTTGTCTCCTATAGCTTGTTACCAAAAAGTAGATCATGTTATAAAGATCTTAACGAATGTTGCTCAGCTGTTAACCTGTCATGTTAGCACGGAAAACGATGTACAAGCCTTGGGGCTGCAGAGAGACCCACATGCAACAGAAAATGTACCAATCACTCTCCAACACAGTGTCTTTAGTGCATTCAGTCTGCCAGAGATGTGTGCTGGCTACAGTTACAGCAATCAAACCGGTAAAGTATTGCTGCCAAACAATAGATGTGTTACAAAAATACTTGCTAATTAGCACCTTTTTATTCACACAAAACATCAGTATTTGACATTTAGCCCAAACCTCAATTCTCAACTCAAGTTTGTTGTCAAAAAGGGGGTAAACAAGTACCAAACAGCTGCCTTGATGAGAAAACCACTTATCCGTGACCTCAGTTTCTGCTTCATTATGTTGTTACTTTCCAGGCTTACATTGAACATTGGCATTGAACTCAACTCTTTCTGCAGGATTGCCCAACATTAACACAGAAAACACTGGGATCTGTATTATACTCAAGTATTGATTTGTAATTTACCTTTAATTTCTTAATGTTAGATAAAATATTGTCTTATTGATCAAAGTGTTTGGAGCAAACTTAGCAAACGTGCACTGCAGACATATAAAATACCAGAATGGTGGAACTTAAGTGCTATGGCTGCAGTTATGGTGCTTAACACCCACACAGTACTGCCTGGCTGCATGGGGGATAATGTCTGGGCAGTTTTGCTTTTTGTACACATAGAAAACAAATAAATCATAGCTCTACAACTCAGTCAGATCTGTTATGAAGTGTTTGCTTTGAGGAAGCAGAGCCCAGTGGCTGTCTCAGGCAGCACCACATAATTGCACAGCATTAAGGCGAGCTCAACACTCTGCAGCATGAGAATCTCTTTAAGCATTTTGGTGGTTTGCAAAACCAACAAAATATACTCTTGACGGATTTTTAAAGAAAGTTCTGGCTGGAATAAATGTTTACGAAATCTGATCTCATGACGGAAATCTTTCTACTGAATTTAATTCCTACTGATCTCTGCGATCAGGTGCCGTGCCCCTTAATCTGGCTTGGAAGTGACCTGGTTCTCACTGGTTTTAGTAGTTCCTCTGGAGGAAAATGGAGTATTGTGTGTAGTGCAAATGAAGGAGAGAAAAATTTGTTGGAAACTTTATGCTGCGGAACCAGTGACAGAGACTAACTTTCCCATTTGCAGCTTCTCCTCCGTATACATACCATCTCTCCTTTCAAACGTGAGAAGTGAGGGGAGATGCAACACTGATGAAACATTTGATGATGACAAGACGAGGGGGGTTAGTGTGCTATCCAGAAAAAGAACGCAGGCATGGAGATAGTGAGATGATGTTAGCTTTTGGCTCGCTGTGTGCTTGCATGCGTTATCATAAAAAGATTCCCACTCAACGCCTTCTCCCAATTAGCAAGCATAAAAATACTGATGCTTTTTGTGTTGTGTGTGTGTGTGTGTGTGTGTGTGTGTGTGAAATGAAAGAATCAAACCTTTCAAATAAGAGATTCTAGCCCAGGTTTCTTAGAGGTGATACTAAGGTCAGACGACAATCTGAGAGACTGGAACAAAAGAGGTCTTCTCTGCTCGTAATACTACATTCACTGAATATTGGAATTCAGGAGTGCGCTCAAGCATGCTGCTTTTCTTCATGTATATTTCAGACTGGCTGTAATCTGTTCTCAGGAAGAATTTTTGTCTGCCTGCTGCCGAGTTTGTGGAGGAGATGTGAGGTGACAGAATCGGGCTCTGTCATCAATCTCTCCATTATTGATAAGGTGGGATAGAGAGAAGCTTGCACAGACTCAATAAAAAAAACCAAAACAAAACCAAAAAAAAAACAAAAAAAAACAGGAGCACTTGGAGTCTTGGAAGTTTGTTCATGCCAACACAATGCTTCTTTCCATTTCCCATGTGATTCATTAAAAAGGCTTGGACACTACCACTGATGTGGCCCGGGGTTGCATTCATATAAAGCAGCTTTGTTGGAGACAGCACTGTGGACCAGAGTTATGTAGGTAGAGCATCTCTGCCAGGATACTCCTTCTATATTTATGACAAAGATACACGATCATAACAGCTCGGGATGAGGAGCACTGCTGAGATTATTGTCATCTTGATAAATGTATAATGCACTCTTTTTTTTCCAGTGGGCAACCTGCAGAATAGTGGTGTCAACTTTTCTGTCCATCCTTCCAACAGTTTGATCCAGAAGACATAGATCATGTTAAATAATGGCCACTTTGCTGCAGAATAAGCTAGTTCTTCTAGCTCCATTGAATTTCTGTCAGATGCTTATTTACTGTCTTGAGCGAGAATCTCTTTTATTTTATTTATTTTTTTTCTACTTTGACTAGATTTGGTGCTCCAGCTCCTTCTCTTTCAGCATTTAATCCTCATTACATCATTCTGTCTGCCTGTTTCTTCCGCTGCTCTTTTCCCGACCTGATCAAGACAAATAACCACATTTTTCATTGTCGACCCTTCATGTATTTTTCTCCCATAACAAGCGTGATTAGGCAGATGTACGAAGCTGTCAGGAGCTGTCCTATTTCAGAGCTGATTTATGAAGACTTTGTATCTGCTGCATTCTGAGAAAGACGACACGAATAAAAGAGAAATTTCAAGTACATGTTTTGAAAGTTGTGGCCTCTGGCAGTTTGGATAAGATGATGGTGAGGAATGCCAGTAGCCACATTTAAGGAGTTGTGTTCTGCCTAAATGCAGTGTGCTGTTGGTTTATTGCACTGCACAATAGTAGGCGAGGTCTTTATTGAACCAATACCTCGTGTAGCAGAGCTCAGTCTTCAAGGCTAAATCTACAGATTACCAATATATCACAAAGTGCGCAGCCCATGATGAACACCCTCTGTATTGGGGCTGGATCACCGCCTGCTTGCCACACCACATAAAAGCCCTGAGGTTGGTTTTGAAATGCGTTTTGAAATCTCTCTCAACAAGGTCTCAGGCTAATTGCTTTGGCAATCGTGGAGTTCTCATATGGCCAAACAAAGTGAACAAAAACAGAAGCGCTCCAGGATCTGAAATAACTTCTCACACTCAAGTAGGTGTGAAACATCATTCACTCTTTGGTTAGAATGGCAAAAATGAAACCGAGCAACGGCAAAATGGAACCGTTGCATGGAAAGTTAATGAACAGAAGGGGGGCGGTGAGAAACCGATGCATGCTGATAAGAGTTTCTTTTACTCAGTCGCTCCGTTTCCAGGCATTTCCAGGCTCAACATACAGATGAATTAGCATGAATCGAATGTTCAGCGTGAGTGGTTGTTTGTCTCTCTGTGTGTGGCCCTGCGATGGACTGGCGAGCTGTCCAGGGTGTACCCTGCCTGTCGCCCAAAGCCAGCTGGGATAGGCTCCAGCTTCCCCGCGACCCTGAATTGGAATAAGCGGTTCGGAAAATGAATGAATGAATGTTCAGGTGGTCTGATGTTAGTGGAACGTTACGGGATCAGCATCCAACACACACCCAGGTCATAGCTTTCAGTTGCAGTTTTCAGTTTTTAACTATAAAAAAAGTTTCTCATCCCAGTTTTATTTTTGTTATATATATTTTTTATAAAACTGCTGGCATGCTTAAATATGAAGCTGAACATTCTCCAAATAAAAAAAACAACACTTTTTCATGTGCTTACAGCAGCCTTTGTACGGTTTGTGTATTTACACTTAATGCCAGTGGGACATCATTAAAATTACAAAAGTAACTGTAGCCAAGGGAGGCTGGAAATAGCATTGACAAATCTTACAGCAGCATCAATGGTTATATTCGAGGAGCATGTGCAGATAACAGCAGGGAAAACATGAAGCTCTACAGACTGTTTGATTTGTTGGAAACACACAGGTTTTAAACATGTAAAAAGCATCTTGTATAAATTCTTAACTTATTGGTTTTTCACAGCAGAAAAGGGCCTTGAACAGATTGAGCTAATGTGGCTGCATGTGTTACACGCACATTTAGAACTTCGCGTCTTTGTTCACCAAAGTCCAGATGAAAGAAAGTTTCTTAAAGAACTGATTTTACCAGCAGTGGGGGAAGTGGGAGGGATTCCAATTGTTACTTTTCAGCTCCATCTCCTGTTTTGCTCTAACCTTACCTCGCCTCTGTTTTTCCATCTGCAGCACTATTTCATCTAATAAAACATTTTTTCCATCTCCTGCCTACCCTCATCACCCCATCTTGACTCACTCTGTCTCAGGCTTTATCTCTCATTTTCTACAAAGGCGAAGGCTGCTGCAGGTTTGGGCTGCGGAGTTTGGTAAATAAGTTTGTTCTATGTGTTAGCCAGGTCAGGGCCCAGGTGCTCAGCTAACACAAGCATGTTTGTTGCATAGTGGAGTCAGAGGGAGAAAGAAATTGATTACCCTCTTTATGTCAGAGAAGTACAAAATACTGTACGACCAGCTTTTACACAAACACCCAACATACAGAGGTATACTCGCACACCAAAGACCCTCCATTTTCAAGTAGGAGACTGCTTCTTTTTTTTCTTTTTCCAATTTGTTCACTCTGTTGTTGCCTAGATAAGAACAGTGTGGTTTAAAAAGCAGGACCTCAGAAAAGTTGTTTTCTTCTCGTATTTGAAAGAGCCTCTATTCCTTTTCTCCTTTCCCCTTTTTTTCTTTTCACTTAACTTGTTTAAAGAAGCAATTTCTCATTTTGAGTTGGTAAGCTGAGGTGGTCCCTTTGTGAGTAGACGTTTTCTTTATTTCACGCTGGGCGTTTTATGATTGCAGTGAGATCAATAATTGACTGCATTCGTCCCCTGAGGACCACAAAAATAGAGATCAATAGAAGCCACGTAGGGTTTATCCCCCCCCTCAGATATTGTACAAGATATAACTGTTGGCCACCTTGGTGTTACTTTCTTTATCTGCCCTCCACTGACACAGTATATCATTTCTGGACTCTTTTTCCTGTGGATAATCATAACAGCTGGCAAAGCATGCAAGTCCCAATCAATACTGCATAGATCTATTGCTGTTCTGAGGACCTCTAGACACCAATAACCTCGGTGTTGCACATACTGAAATAATTAGACTCCAAAAATTATACATTTGTGTGTGTATCACACACTATCTATCTATCTGTCTATCTATCTATCTATCTATCTATCTATCTATCTATCTATCTATCTATCTATCTATCTACATATTATATATATATATATATATATACACATATACACATATGTATATATATATATATATATATATATGTGTGTATATATATATATATATATATATATATATATATATATATATATATATATATATATATATATATATATATATATATATATATACGTGTATATATATATATATATATATATATATATATATATATATATATATATATATATATATATATATACATATATATATATATATATATACATACATATATATATATATATATATATATATATATATATATATATATATATATATATATATATATATATATATATATATATATATATATATATATATATATGTACACACACACACACACCCCTTGTGAGTACAACGGAAAGTTTCCAATCCCAACCTGATGAGAGAAGCTGCTCTGTTCCGATTGCATCACTGGCTGTCACCATGGCAACATGTCCCCTCACCGCAAAGGTTCTCTGGTACAGCTACACTGATATAGAGGCTAAAGCCCTCTTATAGAGAGAAGGAGAGGGAAACAGAGAGAGGAGAGCACTATTATAAGCTGCCCAGCTGGGGAACACATCTGTATTACTTAGTGTCAGCTGCAAAGAAAGGGACCCTCTATTAAGGGGCAAGTGGAAGATGTCCCTAAGGAGTGTTAGAGTGTAATGAATTTAAGCTCATTCAACATTAATGTGATGTCACTTTGATGCCACCAAGCTGTATTTCCCCACCATCATCGTTCCTCTCTTGATTTCCAGGCAGTCGTTCGGCAATTAGTCAATGCCAACGCTGTCACATGGAGATGTAATCGGCATTCTACAAATGGCGTTATCTGAACTGGTTTGCCACCTGTGCATCACTGCCCTGATTGCCCCCGTAATTCAGCTGCTTTTCTTGTCATCCGTGTAAAGTTCACAAGTGTTAATTATTCATGCTTGCCTTTCCTTCCATCCCTTCCCCTTGTTGCAGCCTGAATCAAACTGAACTGCTGTAAAATAATTAAAAGATGTCCACGTATCCCTGCAGAGAGTTGTGATCTTCTCTTAAAGTAGCCGTTTCGACTTTGTCGGGGCAATTTTGTCGAGCCTTATTGGGTCTGGGACCACTTGTGCTTGCCACCACAGTCCAATTCTTGCCTTCGCTTTGCTTGAGGTAAATGCAACAAGGCAGCAAAACAATTAAACTGATGGAGCATTTCAACACAAGCACATACTTTGGGGATAGTTTCTTCACAATAATCTCATAAAAATGGGAACTTGCTGCATTTGAGTCGTATTTATTGAGCTTGACCAACATCAAAAGCAAAATAATGCATCAATAATGCGACATGTGATGAATTATGTCTATTTTATCCTCTTTTCATTGGATCTAAAGCTATTTTGAAGGTAAGAAATAATCTGAAAGGATACTTTTCCCTTTCTGAACAATGGATATCGTCGTACTCATTCTGCCTTGTTCAGAAAAAATAACAAAGAACAGATGTTTGTTTGTGTTCTGATCCATAAGAACTAACTGAAATGTGTATCCTCTTAGACCTAAGCTGAATTCCTGAAGCCTCAAAACTGGCAAAAGTAGGTGGAAAATTGCTGGCAGAGAACTAAGCCTTACTTTCTTTCAACTCATAAACCATGACATTTTTCAGCGGGGCTTTAATCACTACACCAATATCTTTTTCCTTTTATAACCAGCTGATGCTCTGAGAGAATCCGTAAAGCTCTGACACCATGTCATATTTAATGGATGAGGCGCCCAAACACTGGGTGACGCGTTACCTGGACAAGACAGGACAAGGACAAACTGGACATGCTGTCTATTCTTTCCAATGGGATTATTTTCCTGTGCCTCCTATGGAGAAACAAAACGGGTTGCGAAGTGATGGGAGTAAAGCTTTTAGAGGAGCAGGGCTGGAGGGAGTTTACCAAACACTGACTAATGAGCACATAGGCTACACTTGCATATGTGCACATTAGGTGCAGTCCACAGGAGCATGGACAAAGTTGTCCCTGATTGCCAAATATCCTCCATTTCAAAGCTAAATAGCAGCCATAAAAGGTAAATATGTTTAAAGTCATTGTCTAAATGCTAAAACTTATCAGTTTTGCCCCAAAACTGGTTTAGTAAAATCCTCTATTCCTGCTTTTCAACCTGTGGGGGTAAAAGCTATATTTATTGGAAAGTTGGAGAACTTAGCCCAGTTCTTTGCAACAAACTTTATGGAATTAATTCTTTGTATTATAACATAGATGGTATTATGGAGTGGGAAGGGAGTAAAAAAAAACAACAAAAAAACAGAAAAACAAAAGCCTGTAGCACTTTTTGGAAGGACCTGCGTCCAACTAGACAGTCCACTAGCACCTTCCTACGATGTCCTCTACTGTTTAATTTCGTGCTTGTATTGTTCTCACTCATATGTAAGTCACTTTGGATAAAAGCGTCTGCTAAATGACTGTAGAATAGAATAGAATAGAAAAAGTGGGCACTACTGACAGGAGACACACACCTGAGCACTTGAGCCAACACATAACATCCACTTAATTTCTATTTTTTGATGTTTTCTTTGATAATAACTACAAATGATTTTAGCCGACAGCAGGAAGCAGCGTTACAGACGTGGTGATTATGCCACTACAGTTGTAACAAAGAGCTGCCAGACTTTGCAGTGGCACAATGAGTTGATGTTAGCTTTATCTTCACTTTATGTACCTCTTCTCTGCTCTGTTCTACGTGTGTCGCAGTAAAACAGACACAGCAGAGAGGGAGACTCACACGGAGTAAAGCAGGTGTACATTGATAATACGAGACCGTGACTTGACTGCACCATTAAGCAGTAAACAATATGTAGCTAATAATAGATGCATTTGTTCCCAGCACCGTATCTTCTTGGCTTTGCTGAGCTCGATGTCTGGACTGAAGAATGCATGTTGGAGCACCTCTGTTTGTTTAGTGCCCAAAGCAAGAGAGAATGACACCCAACCCTGGAGTTGTGTATGTTGCAACACCAGTGAGAAGAGCTGCTTTTTCTTTCATTTGCAGGGCCTTGTAAAGTGATAGCAGATCTGTCTGCGGGACATGTACGAGAGATCCTTATCCATTTCTGTTAATGTTTCTGCATTCCCAGTAATAACCTGTCAGTCAAACTGGGTCAGGGCCAGCGCTGTTGGACTTTATTGTTGACAAAGTTTTGTTGGTTGGTGTACTTTTGTTTTTCAGCCATCATGACAGATATGGCTTTTCATATTTACTGTCAGGGGTTTTTGCTGTTGTTGTCTTTTTTTCCCTGTTTGGAAGAAATTGAAAGTGTCAAATGTATGTATCTGTTCTCACTTACCGGGGGGGGTGTTCCCAGGGAAGATATTCCACTATATTGGTATGCAGTTAATGCACTCAGTCCAGAACCTGCACTTGATGCCTTTACTTCCACAGAGCCTTTAGCTCCAGTGTCAATCTTGTGTTAGACAGCTAAGCTTGAGGCTAGTGGAGGAAAACATTAAAAAAAACATCTGGTTACGCAAAACCACTGGCATCCATTCTTCTTTTTCTCTTCGAGGTCTTTTGCCTTTTTTATGTCATTTCATTAAGCATTTCTTTTATTTTTATTATTATTATTATTATTAGCTTTACTACTTTTCTGCAATACATCTCCTGTGTTGTAAAAGGAATATTTCAATATCGTCACTGTACCGAGATCAGACCGAGATCTGTTTTAATGACCCCCAGTCACGCTGTGTTCAGGCTCCCTCCCTCCCTTGTAGCACGTCTGACACAGTTCGATTGAATTTCACCTCTTGTCACTGGCTTTGTCTGCGAGCCACACACACAAACACACGCTACCGCACAGCGTGTGGTGTGAAGGCATGGCAGAGCAGTGGGCCAGTCATGACAAGACCTTCATTCTAACACCAGGCCACATGTGTACGTGTGTGTGTGTGTGTGTGTGTGTGTGTGTGTGTGTGTGTGTGTGTGTGTGTGTGTGTGTGTGTGTGTGAGAGAGAGAGACACCTAATGCTTACACCTCTCAGACACACACAGGCAGTCAGGAATACAGATGCATTCACGGGTAGTTTCTCTGTCTCTCTCTGTCTCTCACACACACACACACACACAATCGCATACAGACACCTCTTTTCTCCCCCTTGGTACAAGTGAGAGTGAGCTCAGGTAGCTGTCAGCTGGTTCCCCACAGGGAACAGTGGGCAAGTCAAAAACAGCCTCCTTGCCTGTCACTGTGCACACACACATGCATACACACACTTTCACACAGTGTGCTTCGATGGGAGGAGAAAGAGATGCCTTGGGCAGATGCTGGACCAGTTGTCGAAACTGCGAACAACGTTTGTGCGTGCATGTGTGTGTGTGTGTGTGTGCGTGTGTGTGTGAGTGTGTGCATGTTGGTGTCTAGCAGAATGTCTGTCTTTCTCTCCACTACCACAAAAGCCACCTGCCAGCGAGCGCAAGTGAACATGCCGGTTCCAGTTCAGCCCTAACCTGTGAGCCACTGATAAGAAACAGTATGTATAGCTGCGCGTGTGTGTGTATGTGTGTGTGTGTGTGTGTGTGTGTGTGTGTGTGTGTGTGTGTGTGTGACATATATCCACAGTAGTGACATTAGCTGCTCGCCTCTTCTCAGACTTTTTCTTTTCTCTTGTTTCTTATTGTTGTTGTAGAGTGGACTTATTTGTGTGTGTGTGTGTGTGTGTGTGTGTGTGTTTGTGCTTGCGTCCATTGATTTCCAATGGGGTTGGCTACCCGTGAGAGCTTGCCATCTCTTTTAACGCCCCCGGTGCTGAGGCGAGGACGTCACGCCAGCTGGCTGTCCAGCAGCTCTCTGAGTGGGCGCTGAGTCCCAGCGGCTGTAGCTGCCACTGTACGGGTCAATTACTCTCTAAGTTTATATTTTGTGCACACAACATAAACGCATACACGTGTATCCTGGTTGTGCATTCAGTTTTCTCCGACAAAGTTTACAAGTTGCTATTTCACTCTTGATCAAAGCTGAGGACTCAGTGGGAGGTTTCAGATCAAAGTCTTAAGAATTGTTGCCGCCTGACTTGGAAAGCCTTGAAGTGTTTGGCCAGCCTCAGTTTGTCTCCACGTTGTCATCGCTTCGTGTTTTCCTTCACGGCGGATCATTGATGTTTCACATGTTTCATGTTTTAGCCTCATGAAATGAAACTGAACTGTCTAAGAATTGTGCACTTTATCAGCTTTTTTGCCTGTAGATTGATTTTGTTTTAATGTTTCACTGACAGTTTGACTTTTTTTTTTTTTTTTAACATTGCAGCTTTTTCCAAAATCTGCACAAAGCTCAGAATCCCCGACATCACAGTGCAGTGGTTCTGCATGAGTGGAGAGATTCTACCTGAATGAATTGAGAGCATCTGTTTGCTTTACATCAGTCCCACATATAATCCCTGATGCGTTTTTGTTGCTGAAATGTATTGAAGTCTCTGCAAAAAACCCCAGTGGCTGTCACATGCTGGGATAAGTCTCTTCAGGCACGTCTGTCTGTTGTGAAAGTATGAAGCTTGCTTCAGTTCGTGCGCATTTTCTAAGAAAAAAAAAAAGATTCAGGAGGAAAAACAAGTTTTTTTGTATATGGAACACCACATATTCTCCTGTTGAGATCTTTAATTTAACCACCATCATCATGTTGTCTTTGTCCTTCTGTCCGGCAGGCTGCAGAGGGATGCTGTGTGGTTTTGGCGCCGTATGTGAGCGTGACCCGACTGACCCAGCCAAAGCCAAGTGTGTTTGCAAGAGAGTGGAGTGTCCATCCTTGGTGGCTCCGGTTTGTGGCTCGGATTCATCCACCTACACCAATGAGTGTGAACTGGAGAAAGCCCAGTGCAACACCCAGCGGCGCATCAAGGTGCTACGCAAGGGACCCTGCTGTAAGTACAATCACCTGCTTTTTAAGCATAATTAACAATCCTTTAATGGGCAGCGATGAAAAATTAATCCTTCAATCTCATTAGGAGTCTATAAATGGCTTTTTTATTTGGATCTGAGATCATTTCATCCATTTTTGCTGCAGAGTAACTGTTTTTTGGTAGTCCCTTGGTGTTTGTTGAGTGGTTTGCCTATATCTGTTTAATGCTTTTTAGCAAAATATTAAGATTATGAAAATAAGCTATGGATGGGAGTAAAAGAAAGTCAAGTTCAAGTCAATTGAATGCTGATCCAGGAATTAGAGCATGCTGTTGAGTTAGCATGTGAAAACAACAAAAACTGGTCAGATTTGATTGGTCACCCACTGTACATCATTCATGAGATGAACACAGTCTCTAAATATCTAAACAGGATAAATAACGATCCATCAACTTTTATGACCTGCGGTTATGAGTATTAAAATGAACATTTAAAGAGTTTTTTACTTCTGATATAGAAATGATCAATCCAAGAAAGGCCAAGCAATTTCATCTGAGACAGACACTTGCCATTAATCTGCTATGAGATTTGAATGTAAAAGCTGTGAAATATTGGTGGATAAAGTGCTTAAAGCAAGCTCAGAGTGCTCTGTGTCTGGGGATTTGTCTCAAAGTAATCGAATCAAAATGTTTGGGAAGAAAGACTCTACTGATATGGTTTTCGTCAAGAAACATGAAGTCTTCAAGTGGCACTAAATTGCTCATTGCAGTCAAGTCGATGGATTTCTATCCCGCCCTTTTCTAATACAACAGATTTAGCCTTTCTGTCTTTTTATCACAACATAAAACCCACCATTATGTCCATTCTGTTGTCCTCCCAGTATGGCTTTGCTCCCAGTGCTTAAACGCCACCTGCACCCTCACAAACAAAAAGTGCTCCACTTACTGCTCCCACTGGTCGTCATCAAGTGCTCATTTGACCTCTAGTTGGGCCTCTCTTTAGCAAAGCCAATCAAAATCCAAGGCTCCAATGAGCAAATTCCTGCCAAAGCCAGAACATCGCAGCCACCTCAGTAATAACTACAGTGTTTTGTTCCTGTCAGTGTGGACCCGCTGCTAATTCCGGAGGTTTGATGACACTGCAGACTTGAACTCGGCGCTAATAACAATCTTGGGAACTATTCACAACTGGCAGAGGAAATAAGGCGATAGAACAGATAGCAAGAAGACATGAGGAGCGCTGGGAACAGCAGAGAAGACAGAGGAATAGCTTTGAAAAGGGAGAGGGTAATGTAAAACAGGAAAGAGCAGTAAAACATTCAGAAAAAGCGAGGGCTTCTAGAGCAAGTAAGTCGATTGAATGAGTCAGATGGGTGAACTCTTTAGAAAGGAGATGTCAGTGCAGACATTGCAATGATGGTTTATAAGGTTTATGGACACCAGAAGCAACATAATTAGCACTTATTACAACAACAACAACAACAAAAGGCAGTTTTGTGGGAATAAAAGGTTAAAAATTATGAAAATAATCATACTAATTATAGTATCTAGATTATTACCACAAGCTTTAGTTATCTGCTGATGTGCATCAAGCAAGAATTTATATTCCTTCCTCCGTTCTCTGCGTTATAGGGAGTCTGACAGGACTGAGTCTGAAGCTAAGTAAAATTCCATGTTCAGAGGGGACATATTTTATTCACTTTAAAGAGACATTGCATTCACTGAAACAGCCTCATTACCTTTTGTACTTGTACTTGCAACTATAGCAAAGGCTTAAATGGTAGTGGTTCTTGTTAGCTAACCCTTTGTGGTCTCAGCTTGGTTTGGTCTTGTCAAAGTAATCAGCTGTCAGGTTTATTATGTATTCAATATGCTTATGTAAAAAAAATGCCTTGACAGATTAAATATGAATGAAGTTAACCTATTACTATCCAGGCTTCTTGTATGAACACAAGTGAAATAAAAATTTCGATCAGATCAATAAAATAAGATCCCTTTAATATTTGTTGCTTTACAGTCCCGATATCCTCCCTACAGAATCCATGTAAATCACTTTCTATAAAAAGTGCATAGAACACAATTTCTGGCAATATTTCCTGTGTTAACATGATTTCAACAACTTCACCCCCCCCCCCCCCCCCTTTTTTTTTTTATTTTTTTTTTTTATTTTTTTATTTTTTTTATTTTTTTTTTACCAGTTTCCTTTTTAAAATGAGAAATGATTACACTATGTGAGAGGTGATGTTTACAAAAACATAATTGTTCCAAAGGCTATATCTATGTGCTGAGTAAAAGCTAAAAGAGAGAGGTCTGCAGGGATTGTTGCAGATTGTTAAGCAGTATGCTAAAGTGGTGGTTTCAGGCTCTATGCTGAACCAAGTGTGGCATCTTTGGGCAAAGACTAGTGAATGATGATTTTTTAGAAATGTCGTAAAACAATGAGATAAATGTCTGAAAAAAAAACCCAACAATTTTTCACAATGTTCTTTTGTAAGAGCAAACCGAAGCAGAGTTGGGTGGGATTGTAGTGCATCGATTTGTCTAAATGTAATGAAATGACGCCCACACGGTCAATAAAACCTTCCATAATGTTAAAGATGGTGGAGGGTTTATTCTCATGTGGAGCTGGTTTGCTGCTCTTGCACTTGATGTACCTGTTGTAAGGAGTGATGAAATCACCAAGAATCAAATGTGTCACCAAGCATAAAAACAAGGTGTACGGGGATAAATGTGGTTCCTCTCCAGGATATCCACAGCAAAAATGAAGAGGCTCAAATGAACACTTTGACATAAAAACACTAAATGGAAAAATGATTGCCTCTGTGCAACCTTAATATGACCAAAAACCTTCACTGACAACTGCAAAAACACAGTAAAAGTTCTTAAATACATAGCAGTGAAGCAGTGGAAGAATGTCGTAGCAGATTTAGAGGAAATATTTGCCAGTGGCAGTGATGACAGACTTCAAGCTCAATGTGAGCAGCAATGCCAGTTATTGATTCCAGTTTATATGCTGAGTTTGTCTCAGGGAACGGGTTTCTAATAATGCTGCTCAATAACTTTGGAAATATCAATAAGTATTGTATTACAAAATAATTCAATTTAGATTTATTCCAAAAGAAAAGTGAAATTATGTACAAACAAAATTTCATGATTGCAACAGGGTCTGACATTGATTGTATATTACTGTGCTATTAGCTTAACTTTTTGGCTTTTTTTCTTTGAAATGTGCGAGTCTGTCATCCAGGAAAGATGTCTGTCCAGAGTGGCTGACTTGGAAAATGTATCCACCAAATCATTTCATATAAACTGAAATGTTTAAACACCAACAAACTGACATTTGTGACAGTCTTGCAAGGGCTGCCAGCATTTAGAGGCTTAACCTTGACTCAAGCCGTTAAAGCTGTCAGGTACAGACATAAGTGACTGTGAGGTTTAAGTTGTATACTGCCTGGCCAAAAGAAAAGTCACTTCTTGGAATTAACTAAGCAAATAGATACAAGCCGCCTAATGGACAATTACTACATGGAGGATTATCTTTCTGTTGGCAACATGACATTTAACCCCAACTGATGCAGTGAGTATCTTCTTATTTCCAAAACAACCGTGTGGAAAAACACACCTCATGGTTGTGTAAAAGGATCTTTGTCTGTTGGTGTATCAACTTGAGAAGAAGAATCTTAAGAAGATTGCAGTTGAACTGTCCAACAAATCATTAAAACTGGAAGGATAGTGGGAAACCATTGTCTTTTAGGAAGAAATGTGGTTGAAAAAAATCCATATCTACAAATGGCTTAAACTTAAAACACCATTAGAACCTAATAAGAATATTTTCACACTCAAAGAATTGGGACTGAACAAATGTGTAGCCATAAGAAAACCACTAACCAGTGAGGCTAACTTGAGAGAAAAAAAAACAAAAAAACTTCAGTTTGCTAGGGTGCATAGAGACCAGACTCTGGAGCAAAGGAAAAGGTCATGTGATCTGATGAGTCCAGATATACCATGCTGAAGAGTGATGGGTGCATTAAGGTAAGAAGAGATGCAGCCATCATGCTTGGGTCTACTTCACAAGCCTGTGGGGACAGTCTATTATCTTGAGTTGCTGGTCACGGACAATACAAAAACTACAGCAACAATTTGTGCCTAAAGAATGAGGTTCGCTGACTACCTGAATATAGTGCATGAACAGCTCATTAGATTTTTTTTTTCCCAGATGGCACGGGCATATTCTAAGATGACAATGTCAGTATTAATTGGGCTCAAACTGTGATAGAGTGTTTCTGGGATCATGAGACATCAGTTTAAAAAAAATGGATTGGCCACCACAGAGTCTAGACTTAAACCCCATTGAGAATCTTTGGGATGTCCTGGAAAAGACTTTGCACATTGGTCAGACTCCCCCCATCATCAACACAAGATCTTGGAGCTTTACATTATTGACAGTTTTCGAAGGCAGAAAGCTTCAGTGAAGTCTCCTCTTTTCCTTTCTGACATCATTTAAAGATTCAACATTAACTTTCTGGTCAGACTATGGGAAATTTGTCTTGTGATTTCACACCAGCTGCAGCTATAAAGCAATAAACAACAATTAAATTCATGCAATCACTATCAAACATAAAAGTGTACCCACAAATTTAAAAAAAAGTAGTTGATTCACAGATTATCTACAATGATGTGTAATTATAAAAATGATTTTAAAAAAAATACATAAGGAGCATGAAAATCGGTTACATGTAGGCAGATGCATAAGTAGATCAAAGAAAAAAATACAATAAGAGAAATAAAACAGAACAAAATAAATATAGAGTAAAATCCTCACATGTTCTCCTTGTTTCTTTGACGTTTGGTGTTACAGCTACCTCAATGCAACCAGCCATGGTCAAGTGTCTATAAACCGCTTAGGTAGCTGTCAGGCTGGTTTATTTACCTCTGCTTTTTATTGCAACAGCCTTGTTGAAGGCTCCCACACGTCTACAGACAACCAGAGACTCAAAAAGAAGCAGCAGGATGAAGAGTGGTCAGGTTTCAAAGGGCGGTTTAATATTCATCAACACTTATATTTATGTGTTTGTGTTTGGCCAAAGTCAAGGTTATTCACATCTTTACTTTGTAAGCAGAAAGGCAGAACAAAGTGAAGGTGTGTGGACGTGCAGCGTGGTGCATATGCACGCCCTCTTGTGTGCGTGCTCAGTGAAGGGAAAGGGTGTTGGAGGTCATTGGAAGCCTGGTGACAGCTTTTCATTTTCTTTCTGCCACCAGTAAATTCAGTTGGTACAGGAAGGCCCGGACAGGTCACTGTGGACGAGATTATGGAGTTGTCATGGCGGATGGAGGATGAGGAAGGGGGAGATGGGAAGGAGGAAGAGCAGGACACTGTGCAACGGCAGGGATCGCTGCGGGACTGGGAGAGCTTTTAACTTTAAGAATTGTGTGGGCGGTCAGATTGGTGCTTTTGTGCAGAGCTTTGCTTGACTCATTCGATCTGAATGGCGGGTTTGCATTGAGGTAAGTGAATTGGATACCGTTCTGAGGAGCCATCATGCCCAATTCAAATCTATCCTGGAGCCTTATCTGGCACATGGGAGTACAGCCACAAAAGAGGTTTTTCTCTCGCAGATTATCCCCTTTATAAAGTGACTGGAGTTATGTGGGGCATATTATCTCGAAGTAAATGTCTGAAACTTGGGTTACGTTTTTGCAAACACAGGGAGAGCATCACCCTGCAGGTTTCTCACATCTCTATGGTGTACACACATCTGCACTATTTTACCCCCATGGTTCATACTCAAAGCAACAAAAAAGAAAGAAAAAAGTTGAAATGTTGAATCAAATAGATCACATACAAGTGCTATTTTTTAATCCGACTCTGACAGAAAGGATATAGTAGATATAGTAAAGGGTAATTCTATGAAAAGAGCATCCCAAAGTGGTAGACTCTTCAAGAAGTAAATATGGGAGGAGGCCAGAGCTCTGGAGAGCTAAGTGAACAAAATTTATATTAACATTTAAGCTACTGCTAAGAACAAGGGAATATAGTCATCTAATAAAGATTCAAAGGATAATGAGATATATCTGTCTCTCACTGAACCACCACCATCCATAATGGTATAATAATACATCATATTTATATTTCTTGCTGTCATTTCAGCCCCAAGGTCACCTTACAAAAAAATGAAAAACAGATTAAACAAACAAATCAGACAGCGAGAGGGTTAAAGTCAATGTTCCGAAGCTCAGATGGGAGTAAGTTCCAGAGCCGGGGGGCAGAACGACTGAAGGGTCAGGAACCACCACGGTGGTGAGACGGGCAGAGGGAACGGTAAGGTGAATGGACGATGATGACCTGAGAGTACAGGACGGAGTAGCAATATGGAGCAGGAGTATGGGGTGCATCATCAATGATACCAAATGCTACGGCACGTCCAGGTTTAGGAAGTGATGTCTTTATAATGACAGGCTTTGCCTGTTTCAGCAAAGCAATGTCAAGCTTCATAAAGCAGCAGATTCCAGGTCAAACCGGTCCATCTGCTGTCTAGACCTCTTATTTGTTCGGAAATACATTGAGAAGGCCCCACGTTGTTCAGGATCTAGCAAGAATGGGGGAAAAAAAACAAGACAAAACATCCTCTTACTTTATAAAACTAAAGCAGTTTGTTGCTTTAGTTTGAAGTTTCTAACAGAACATTGTTAAAAGAAGAACTCATTGGTAAACACGCCTCTTTTCCAGCTAAAGTAACACATGAACCAAATGAGCTTTTAAAATAAGTTTTTATTTAAAAACACTAAAGATAGTCTTGAATTATGAAACCATTGAACTCATCAAGTGCAGTTAGCTAAAGTAAATTATGAAGTAAGAAAATTGATGAGACAGATCTGAAACAAGCTACCCAAGGTTAGCCAAACTTATTTAAATGAGCAAAGGAAAATAAACTATAAAGGTTTTGGCTCTGTCTGCAGGTTTACATGAGACTATCTAGAACCTAGATGCTAATATACAGCCCACCACAATATCCCCAATGGCCAGACAGCACACATTAGCAGGGTTAGACTCAGTAATGTAAAATCCCTTAAAATCAAATCCATTTAGCACCTGCTCTTAAACCTGAGTTGGCTAATGGGACATTTAAGGTAATAGTGTAAGTTCCCACCTGAGGACAAGTCTAAATGACTTGTGTGTTGTTGAGGCGCTGGTGCTTAGTTTCTCCCAGTGCTCTGCTCCCATATTCATAACCTGCCTCTCTTAATGACCCAGCCTTGCTGCGTTCCAGCTTCTTCGTTATCTTCCTTTTGTTCTAGATGAATGATTTGAGGTCCGTGGGGTTACGTTTTCCGGCGGTCAAGTAGGCAGGCGATGTGCACATAATGGCCTTACATATTATGGAAATTAAAAGGAGAAGCTGTGTTTTAGTTGCTCCTGCTGGAACGCTCGATAACAATATAATGTGTGAAAAAGAGACGGTCAGTTAAGAAAGGAAAGAAACAGCCAGCAGAAGCACTTTATGCTGCAGGGACATGAGACATTTGGACCACTGTGTGTCTGTGCATTTGTGTATTTGTGGGCACACACACCCCAGAATCAGCTGGGAATCATGCACTATTGCTGGCTATGATAATATTGAACTTGGAGAAGAGTGGTAAATACACCCCCTTTTCCCAGTGAGAGTAACAGAAGTGCTGCAGAAGTCGTCTTGTGTGACCACTCTAGTGGAATATGAGCTTTCCTTCTTTACTTTTTCCCTCTTTCTTCTCTTCAGGATGGAGTGCAACAAGTAATACAAAAAAAGAGTGTGTGTGTGCAAGCAAGTCAGTCGACTAGGACTGGAAAAAGTGATCAATGGAGATTGATTTTGTGAGTGCAGGTGCACGTATATGTTCTTAGAACTCTTTCTGTCAGCATGGCCCTTCACCTTCTGTGTTGTTAGTCCATTCTCCATCCTCTGAACTTCAGAGTGCTTTATCTCTTAGACCAACACACTTTTGAGTCCTCACTGTGAAAGGAGAGATGTATCAGGACTCCCCTACTGCTCTGACATGCTGCAGGTTGACAGACCCGAAACCAGCAGGATAAAATATAAATATGTGGGGCAACTTTTTGTGCAATCTTCAGCAGCCGGCTCCATATGAAGTGAGTTTAAAGCAAAGCTTTACAAAACCAGCAAAATGAACTAAATTTGCCTTGCATTGAATGGTGGTAGTTTCTCCGACTTAAAGAGATAGATCCTCCCATTTTACTTTTGCAAAGAAAGTGCCCTTCCTTATATCAAACAAGTAGGCAAATATCCCAGCAAATATCGCAGCATCAGTCCCAAAGCTAACATTGCTTTTAAAAAGTGAGTAACTGTTAGCTGATTGGCCATTTATATTATCTAACAGAGGAAAGCTAGCTATACTTGAATGTCCTTTAATAGATAGTATTCCAATGCTCACAACTTCATAACAAAATGCAAATACAGTGAATGTAAACTTATTTACCCCAAGATCCATATCACCCAGACACTGATTTATCTGCTTACGGGGAAATCTTGGTGTGTGCAAAGGATTGTGGGTGCATCCCTAAAATAAAACAAAATCAAGGATGAAGTCTAGAATCCGTCCTTGAGTAAGTTTTGATGACGTGGCATCCCAGAAACAGCAGCTGTTATGCTGGTTTACTCAGGCCTGTAATGAATACATGTGTGAAATTGAAAGTGGAGTAGTGGCGTTTATTTTGTTCCAAAAGACTTGGGCTTGAAAAGCAACTGCACGCATATAAATGCACCAGCACGGTAAACTGTGCTCACATCAAACATGCTACGAGCATGTAAAACAGTACCTGTGAGTGAAAACACACATAGTTAAGAGGCGTTTCTGCACTGTGAAGGAATAATACAGTATTTGCAAGCAGAGAGTCGTCCTCATGAGAGCCAATCAGTCCACCATGGACACATGTGACCCAATGTCCTCACTGCAGTGATCAGCACGCTCTCAACTCTCGTTCAGCTCAACCAGCCTGCTTGCTCCAGGTTTTGAGACTCTGGAGGCGGAGACTGTGGCAGATGTGTCTTCTTCTCTGATTGGTCAGTTTCCAGTGATAACAGAACTAATGTTAGTAATTAATTAATGAAAGGAAATACCTGTAGTTGCCTTACAGACAATAATTTTATCCTGAATAAATTAAAAGGCACTCTGAAGCAAACTTGAGCTAAAACGGGATATTTATTATTATATGAAGATTTAAACAACTGTAGGGCATCCAAGAGAGGCACATATACACAAAAACTATTATTGAACTGGAGGGAAGAAGGGCCAGTTTGAACACAGATGGAAGCACTATGAATTTATGAAGGTTTTTTATCTTCCCAAGATCTTCTTTCCAGGTTTTTGTAACCCATCCATTCCAGGTCAAACTTTGCCACACCCTCAATCCATCTTGCTCTTTTTCTCTTCCAGAGCCTGCAGTGGTGCCTGTATCAGCGGTTTACCGTGTACACACTCTGTTTTTCTGTGCATTGTTGATTTTCAAGCTTGCCCCTTTTGGAACTAAATAAGCACTAAAGAGTAGCTGTTAATCAGAGATGCAGAGATAAAACTAGTGGCCTTGCTTTTACAAGAGAGCAGCTTTTTACTAAATTTTCAATATTTCTTTTCCTTTTTAATAGAATTATTGACCTTTTTTTTCCTAGAGAAGATCAAACAGCTGACTATACATGTGATCTGTCAAGGTTTGCATTGCCAAGCAACTCAATGTAAAGACACTGAAGAAATTGGGCATAGTAAACTTTAAACATGGATAAGTAGATAGTAGTGTTAAAACTTTCTTTAATGGGCGATGGATGAGATCAAAAATATTGAAAACGATTTCTTTCAACGGTTGTATTTTCTCTTGGTGTGTTCATTGATGTCTTTGCTTCTTTGTGTGTGTGACTTTGTACTGAAAGACGGCCTTCTCCCAGAGTTAAAATAGACATGGCCTCAGATTGTTACTCCATCTGTGCATTTTGTCTTTTGTCTCGTTGTTAAGGGGCTCGGGCTGAGCCAGGTAAAGCTCCGATTTATCCCCTTGTAGGACACAAAGCTGACTGGGAGGGAACGTTTCAGAAAAATCCTCAGCAAAAAAAAAAAGATAAATAAATAAATAAAGAATAAAATAAAAAAACACACTTTATAGTGGAGCTGGAGAGACGATCAAAGCCAAAGCGCTTTATTCCTCCTTAACCACCTTACACCGCCTACTTCTCCTTCACTTTGCACTCATGCCCTGACAATGTCTTTTGTTACCACGGTTACGTTCCCAGTTTCCACCAGTGTCAGTGAACTGGTGGGAAAAGCTGTATGCGCTTCAGACTTCTCGCTTTGCCAGGAAAGATAACAGTTTTCTGCACATTTTGCAAAGAAGTCCTCTCTCTATTATTGTGAATTTTTCTGCATGTAATTTTCGCTCGTTTTTTTCTTGTCCACCCGGTCATCTCTCATCCTCTTCCTCTCATCGTTTCCCGTCCTGTTTTTTTTCTTCTCCCCATCCTCGAATACCTACCTGAATCCTCTCTTTTATCCTCACATTCTATCCACTCCTCTCTCTGTCTCTCTATGGATCCTTCATTCCAAGTCAAGCAACGCTTCGTTCTTCTTCCCTCTCACCATTTTTTACCTCTCTATTCCATCTCTCTCCCCTTTGCCGCTTTTAAGACTTTACAGAAAAATATTTTCTTGCTCCAGCTCTCATCAGAAACGACCAGGCTAGCACACACATACACTAAAGTGTAAAAGTAATCAAATTTCTCCAGGGTGATTGCTGAACACACTTATTCACGCACACAAATGCACAAACAGACACACAGGGCTAGAGGTCATAGTAAATAACTCGGCTTTCGTGCTTTCATTTCCCTGGGGCATTGACTCTTGCTTGGTATTCATAACCATAACATGCAGAATCTGACGGACTGCATGCGTGCATGTGAATGTGTGTGTGTCTGTGTGCGTGCGTGCTGATAGCGTATTTATACCCTTGTGCATGGCAAGCTTAGCACACAGGCACACTTAGTGAAATATACACATACTGCAGGCTTTTTGCAAACAGAATGAAAAATATACAGTCTTGTTATCGCCGCACTCACTCACACACATAAAGAGATGATAATGGGCTTTGCTGGAATCCACCATCCATCTTTACTTGCTGTTCAACTCGTCTGCAACTACTGATACTTGTTAGACAAATCCTGTCTTCCTCTTCATCTCTCAGCTCCAGCCTCTCCCTCCACTGCTCGCCCCGCAAAAGGCTGTGAGGAAAAATGCATCCATTTTACGCTCACACACACAGACACCTGTTTAATCCCAAGCAGGGAGAAACATAGAGTAGTGTTTTGAGATGTTTTAATGTATTTATGCATTTGGATTCTCCTGAATAATGCATTATTATTTATTTTCCCTGCATATTACTTCCAAAGAGATGCAAAGGCAGAGCAGAGTTGAGGATGGAGGATAACTACAAGCTCAGCAGACAAGAGACAATGCTTTATTTTATATCAGTCAGGAGAAGAATTCTCTGCCATTTGTATTAAAAGTGCACATACAGTAAAGAAATGATGATCCATTAGTGACTTATCATCGGTTATGTTAAGCTTGTTGAGTTTGGAAAAGAATCAGAAGTGAATATTCTCATCAGCACGAAACTCTTTCAGAGTTGCTCCCTTCATTACTGTACATCTACTCCTGTCTTGTTTCTTACTTAAGTTCTGTCCATCGACTTTCCAGCCCCAGAGTGAAGCTGTGTTTACACTGTGGCAGTGGAAGGCAAATTAGACGGTTCTCGCCTTCAGTGGGGAGATTGATTTTAAATCCCACCGGCGAAGACGTAAAATGAGCAAACCGATGTTAAACTTTCTGGATTCTGACGGTTTTTCTCAGTCAGCTGTTGAGATATTCACCCACCTTCCGCCATGTGTGTTTGAGAATCGACTGTCTCGTCTCAAAGCCCAGATGAAGTAATTCAGCGGTTATTGATCAAGGTCATCAGGTACAGCTGGTGTTCTTGTTGGCGATCTAATGAGATGCTGTTTACACCTAGGTTGGAATGTGAACGCGGCTAACTCAGTGGGCGTGAGGCATTCCGGCAGTGTTTTTGTCCTGCAGGCCAATTTATTGGAGAAAGAAGAAAACGATGAATAATTAATTAAAAATAATTGTCTTTGGAGCAAAAGTGTATTACTGTGTCATTTGACTGTTCACATAATGAATATCTATATAATTCCAGTATGCCATAACGAACTAGGGGCCGGGGGGGACGGGGACTGTTGCATGCATGTTACATTTCCTGCTAGCAATTCTTAAGCTAGTTTGTAGTGTTTTGCACAAAAGCTTCAAGAATGACAAAACAGAAGCATGCTTGGTCTCTTTTGTATAGAAAGTAGGACTGAAAGAAGTGATGACTTCACTTATGTCAAAGAAAGAAAGGGAAAAAAAAAAAGCCTCCCCATCCAAACTGCTGTAGGCCAATTCATTCTTTTACTCTTTGTTCCTGCGAGAAGCATCTTGGAAGGATTTGTGTAAATAGGAAGCTATTATGGATGTAGGATGGTGTTTTTCTTTTATTTCATGCAATTTTCTGAAAACATTTCCTGTAACTGAAGGCAGAGCGCAGCCAGCAGAGTTGGTGACCTTGACGAGGAGTTGGTGGTGAACAATTGCAGGCGACGGGCTCGCCGTTCTCAGCTCAGACAAAGACCATGATAAGAATATATTAGCGCCACGTGGTGACACGTAACTTGTGTTTCCTGAGCTGATATGAAAAAAAAAAGTCATGTGGTTTGCCGCTGTAGCGCTCTAACAGGGAACTGCAGCAGGGAGCAATGAGACATATTTGATCATGATGGAAGCACAAAGGAAAACTTATAATTTGAGGTGCTTGGATAATATGTATAATTTTCTATAAATCATGTGAGCGTGAGTAGTTTGCATGTGTTGTAGCTTCTAAGTGAATTTTCTTAGAAAAAGATGGAATAAACATCACACAGGTGTTACTGAAAATTATTATTAATAAACATGGTTGATTAGTTGAATTTCAATGTTGAAAAGTTTGTAATTTTTAGCTTTTAAAATGCAATTCTTCATCAATCTTCTCTTCATTATCCTCTTTAAAGGGACTCTATGATGCTATTTCTAGTTTTCTGAGCTTTTTACAGTGTTATAGTGTTGAATACTCATCAGACATATGAGCAGTACCATTTTTTATCACCTAAGCACATGTTTGAGTTTTCCATCACTCTCTACATTTGGTTTCCATGGCGATGGAACCATTCTCACTGCTCAGTGTAACTACACCTAGCAGTTGACCAATCAGACGCAGGCAGGACAGAAGGCGGAGCTTTCTCTGTTCACTTGTTTCTGACAGAGGCTGATCTGAGAGGATCAATACAAAGTGTTTGTGAAAAAAATGCTTGATTATTTCTTGCCCTTCTGGACTTGCATATTAAAATAAATTAGACT
The DNA here is from genome assembly GCF_933228915.1 of Telmatherina bonti. NCBI lineage: Eukaryota > Metazoa > Chordata > Actinopteri > Atheriniformes > Telmatherinidae > Telmatherina > Telmatherina bonti. Next base: position 14,310,998 of record NC_136622.1, on the reverse strand, counting down.
GAAATAAGCATAATGGAGCCTCTTTAAATACAGCCGCTGCCATGTTTTATAGATGCGAAAAAGATGGAAGTAACTATTCAAATTCCACTCCTCAGTGAATAGAATAGCTTTAATAGGTACCACAATCACTTGACAACCTTATTGATCCCAAAAGGGGAAGTCGTTTTTCATTCCCCATCCAAATCAACAATTATTTAAGAAACAACCAAGACAAAAAAATAAATAAATAGATAAAAATAACCTTGAACTGTGACGCTGACCATATTCTGATTTTGTAAAGGCGAAGGGAGGATGGGCAAAAACCAAAGCCATGATGAAAGTTTGAAAGCAATTACTAACAGAAGAAAATGGTCCTGGAAATGTGCGGTGGTGCTGCAGAGTGACAGATGTCTGGGTAGGTGAATTACAGTCTGAGAGAAGCTGCTGGGTAGAGAGGGGGAAAACAGGATCACTGAATAAGTCATGACACAAGAGCTCAACAGATTTTCAGGTGGCCGTACAGCTCCGCTGCTAAGCAGATGAAGTGGCGCTGGATGAAGCGTAGACCCAGGCTGGTGTGGTGGAGACAATCAGTACCAACTGCATCCAATAATCAGCCACATGGAGGAGAGGAGAGCTGGGAGCATGGAGGAGAGGCAACGACCAGAAATCTACAGGGCAGATTTTCTCTGGCAACCGGTTTTTGTGTTTACCCCAATCCCATTCAATTCATTCCAGTCACTGAAAATCGTAGAAACAGGCAGCTGTCCGTTGATTTACCAAAATATGTTGTTTGGTTTTTTTTTAAACTCTTTGAGAGCTATTAATTTTCCTCATAATTATAGAACTAGAATTTGTGCTTGTTTGCAGTGATAACACTTTCCAGAAAGGGAGGAGAATCAATCTACCTTATTTTCACATATTATTTGCTCTGAATAAATGTCAGTGCTTTCTCCTCCTGCAGCTCCATGCCGTCTCTCTCTGTCTCCTACAGGCTTATCAGAACAGCTTAAATTAAATTGTTGTCATGTTAAATAGGGTCCTATATTGGTAGGCAGACATGGGCACACTGATTTGAAGGGTTTATCTGATTACAGCGTCTTTGTGTGTGACTGTGCAAGAGAGAGAGAGAAATGAAGGTAGTTTTATTTTATAAATCACACTTTGGTCTTTTCTTATCATGAAATTTTAATCCACTGGTACTTTGTTAGTGTTTTTTTTTTCTTTTTAATTAAGCTGCAATCTATGTTGCAAAGCGCTCATTATCGTGGTGTTTCTGTATTTTGCTTGGGGGGGTGATAATTTCTCAGTTTTTGTTTTTTTTGGTGATGAGCTTTCTGCATCCCTGATGTCTCAGTTTATCCCAAATAATGACTGAAAATGTGAAATCCGTGGCTTAATGCTGTCTTGTTTCTTTCTTTTTCTGTTTGTTTTTTTTTAAAGAAATATGTTTGCAGAGTCATTTTAAAGCCAGGCTGTGAGCTGTGAACTGTAAGCACTTCATCCACACAGCAAATGATTGCTTTTTATTTGAACATTTTTAGATAAAACTTCCCAGTCATTCATGATCATGAAACAAAAGGTCAGAAAAAAGAGGTAGGATTTCATTGCTTTACAGCACTGGTAATAATTGCACATTTATGACCTCATGAATGTTAGCCAAAGGAAAATAACATCCAATCAAATAGCTCTTATATTACCTGGTGACGAAGACGCCTTAAAGAGACGCTTATTTTCGACAATATTGACAAAGATAAAGCAGAGCGAGTTGCCAGGCTGAGCTCATCAGGCGTTCATGTGGACTTTGTGTTAATACCGCGGCTCTTCGCACATATGCGCCTGTGTTTGTGTCAAGCAGCAAACAACTACAGGAAGTGACTTTGTAGCAGCTCTGAACAGCATATTGTACCCAGCGGCCAACACTCATTAGCAAAGTGTTTTTATGGCAAAGGCCAAGTATGATTAGCCATCGCTTCGCTGCACATCAGTGCTGATTTTGGCTCCCCACCACCAGCGGCTCTTGTTAATCAGGAGTTAATGAAAGGAAACTTGCGGCATATGCGCCACTTAGCCAACACGAGTCCTCGTACCTTTTTCTGGGGCCAGGGTGACTTTCTCAGTGCACGGCTCTCTGAGGCAAGTTCTCTGATTTCTCTGAGCATAAAAATGTTTTAAACATTGAATTGAATTTCTGTCTGGAAAGTTATTATACCAGCAGTGAGCCATACCTGTGCTAAATGGATCAAACCAGATGTGTTAGGAATGTATTAGAAAGATATCCCCTAGAGATGCATCTTCTTGTTTTTGAGGCGGTCCTCAACACAGGCAAACAATTATATAAGTAATAGATTTACAATACATAAAAAATATCATAATTCAGACCAGTCACACCAACAAACACAAATCTGTACAGCTCTATTCACCCCCCTGTAAACCAGCCCCTCCTGGATAGGTAGAAAACATGTTAATTACCAGTGAATACAGCGTACCCATGCACATAAACACACTGGAATAACAGGCATGCTGGAGCATTACCAAAGATATTCAGTTATTATTCAGGTTAAAACACAGCAGGAGCTGGCGATTTGTAAGTGAGTACGGATGTCCTAAAGATATGTTCAGTGGTAATAGATCAGATTGTGCGAGGTAAGTAGTTCCAGTCTGATGGAGCTTTTAATTTAAATGCTCCATCAGACATTTTTCTATGTTCCCGTGGATTTTGGGAACGTAGAAAAAAAGAGCTGCTCAGTATGCCTCAAGTTATACAATGACTTTGTGGTGTTAGAAATAGTTTTTAATAGGATGGAAAGTTGAGATGCACACTCAAAAATAGAGGTACCAGCTTGTACTTAAAAAGGTACAAATGCTTGTCGCTGGGGGTGTACTCTTTTGAGAGACATTCCTGTACCCTTCAGTTCTGGTCTATTTTTGTACCTTATCAAGTTCAACATTACCTTATCAAGTTATGTTTTTTATGTTTTTCCCAGCATTAGGCCTGGTCCATTCCACTTAGTTTGTAACATTACAGCCGAAATAGTTTTTTTCTCCACCTTTCCTCTCATCCAAATCACGTCCACTTCAATGTAAACACAAAAGCAAGTGAACAACGTGACGTGCGACGTGACGTTGTAGGCTACAGCAAGTTTTGTGCGTCTAAACCGGTCTTAACAATACATTTCTTTTGAGGCGACTTTTTAAAAATTATTTTTATTAAAATCATAACACTGCTGCTAACAATAGCTTTTGTCACGACAAACACTTTTCAATGCTGCAGGTACCCTTATGGTTAAAATGGTACAAATTTGTACTTTATGTCACTTTGAACTCTTTTTCATACTCTGAAGGTGTGATTCTGGTCTCTTAAAGACCAGTATTGTACTTTTGAGAGAACATTTCTTTAAAATGTACCTATAGGTACAGAAATGTCCTTATCTTGTACCTCTATTTTTGAGAGTGTGGGGCTGCACGGTGGCATGGTGGTTGGCACTGTGGCGAGACGAGGTTTGGACCTTTCTGTGCGGAGTTTGCAGGTTCTTCCTGTGTATGCGTGGGTTCTCTCTGGGTACTCCGGCTTCCTCCCACCGTCCAAAGACATGTATGTTAGGTTAAATAAATCACCCATAGCAGTGAGTTACTGGGGAGCTGTCCAGGGCGTACCCTACCTTTCGCCTGAAGCCTGCTGGGATAGGCTCCAGCTTTCCGCGACCCTTCCTCGGACTAAGCGATTAGGATAATGGATGAGATATTAACGTATATTAATATATGAGAACCAGTGATTTTATTGCTGACCAATTTAACCATGTGTACATTTAATCCAGCTTTATTTGCATAGCATCACATTTGATGATGATGATGTGATGAGTTCTATGAGAACATTGTGTCTTTCAAAAATGATGCCTGGTTCAGAATTTACGACTTAAATGACTTTAACAAAACCACATTTTTAACTCCAACTCCATTCTCAGTCATAGTTTGGTTCAAGCATCTCCTTTTTTTCATTTAACAGACCTTCATCCACAACTTTTGGTACAGAGACAGCTTTCCAATAGTTTATATCAACTTTTTGCAACTTCACTGAAGTTAAAGAGACTCTCTGTCAGCACATTTTTTTATTCCTACTTTTTTTTTTTCCTTACTCACTTTAACTTTTTGTCTTACTTCTTACTTCTTATTCTCACTATTTTTGGATGGTTTAAGTAGTTAACGTTATCCTGCAAAAAGGACAGTTTCATTAACCTTGCATGATTGGAATATCATAATTGTATAAAGGATGCTCACAACAATTATATTTTGTGTTTCATAACCAGTTAGAGAAATGTATAAAATGCTACCTGAAAGTAAATGGGAGGGAGCATCCTACTATTTAGCCAAGAAAAAGCACTGAGCTGAATTTGTGTTTTCTTAGCTGCAAATTGTCATGTTCATCATGATTTTTGCCATTTTCACAAACAAAAATACCTCCCAAGACACCAGAAATCTTAAAATAGCATGAGCGTGTTGAGTGTTTTGGGATTTTTTTGTGTTTTGATGCAACAGAGAGCAGCAATGGTAAAAATATTAAATTCTGAAAATTAAAATCTCTTAAATGAGACTTATATGTATAATAATAGATCAGATGGTGTGACCACACATAGCTTGTGTCAAACGGAGCTTATTGATTGTGTTTATTTTTTCATGTTCAATGAACTTCAGAAAGTTTAGCCGAGCGGCGCATCTGCAGAACCTGCGTCTGTCTGTCTGTGTTTGTCATAAATGCCACACTCAGACAATTTAATCCTGTCCTGCCTTCATACTGTCACTCAACAGAATAAATAGGCCCTGAGCAGTCATTTCAGCGCCACACCTGTGCTTTACTGTGTCTTTCAAGCGTGAGACATCTGCCAGCAGAAAACGACAGCTATGGTGCAAAAACCTGAGTGTAGCAACATTATAGCATTTTATCATCTTGTCAGCCTTTTTTTATGCAGATCTCCTTGGCAATGTTATTGTTTCCAATACAACAGCTGTCCACAACTGGCTAACTTAACTTGGCTAATCTGTTTTCTTAAATCTCAATGTTTGTCTCCAGAATATGTTCGTAACTCTGTACACTCCCGCACAACTACGGTTCCAAGAGTGTGACCGTTGTGGCTATTTGTGCTTCATTTTCCATTCTCAAGGGTAATACTGCAAAGCGTGTAAAAGAGAGCAACAGCTGCAGTTCAGTGGAGCTCTTTGAAGGACTACATCAAACACAAAGAATCCTCTTCTAGCCATTGGCATCACAGTAGAGAAAGTAAAGGGAGTGCATGTTTGTGTGTGTGAGTGTGCCCAAACAGCTTGTTGGAGAGGTGTGTATGACTGTTAATCCTTTGGCCTTTCCTAAGTCCTTGCCTCCTGCTTCTCATTACTTTGTTTGGATTTCTAGCTGCACATGCTTTTCATCCATATTTAGTCCTTGGGTTGCCCAAACCCTTCTCTCACTCCCATTCTGAGCTTTACTACACCAGTAGAACGTCTCAGTCAACTTTGTCCCATTTTATCGCAGTCTCTCAAGTCAACACAAGAGAGACAAGCAACCAGTCATGCTCACACTCACTCCTTGGGACATTTTTGTTTTTTAAAGTGACCAATTAACCTAACATGCATATCTTTGGACTGAGGAAGGAAGCCGGAGTACTTGGAGAGAACCCAAGCATGCAGGGGGAGAACGTGCAAACTCAGCATGGGAAGGCCTTTGTTCAAACTGCTCATTTTGTTGATCCATCCTTCATTTAGGGCCGTGACAATATGCTTTTGTCCCGATTTGATTCAGATTTTTTGGTGTCGATTCGATTCAAATTGCAATCCTCACAATTATTCAATATTGCTTATTTTTGTAAGTTAAAAATTTTAAAAAAATTAAAAAATGTGTACAAAGGTTTTTTTGCTCGTCATTTTTCTTGATTTCAATTAGGAAAAAACAACACAGTCGCCAGACCATCATTCTGTTGCCTTAATGCCCAAGAAGACAAGTAAAAAGATTAATAAAAACAACAAAAATTACAACATGTTTTATCATGGATTATTTTTATTTATTTGAAGAAAAAAAAAAGTTTTTTTTAACAACAACAACAACAAAAAAAATCGATTTTAAAATTGTAAGGCAAAAAATCCCCATATTCAATTTTTCAATTTGATTTTCCCACCGCTACCTGCATTTCTCATGGTTTGCTTCTATGTACTGTAGCTCACCCTTTGCTTAATTTCTTTCAAGTCCTTTCAAGGCATCAGACAGTTAAACTGAAATGAATTAAGTTTTATATGTGATGAATGTCAAGAAATGGTGAAGGTAGGAAGTCTTTTGTAGGCAAACAAGGTGAGATTAACAATGCTTTTAGATATGTGCAGCAAAACACACACACACACACACATACAGTAACAGTCAATAGTTTGGACACACTTTCCCACTAAATCCAATGAGAAAGTGTGTCCAAACATGGTGGCACTTATCCAAAAGCATTGCTGGTTAAGTGTAAGAGTTTAGCTGACTGAATTTTGACTGACTGGAGAAATTGGCTGAGAATAACCTAATGATGGAATAATTGTGATGGCTTGACAGATGGATCATTGCATGTATAGTGTTCCTGATATGCACTGATTAGGATCTATTAAAAATAATCCAAAGAAAGAAAGCAGCAGGGCCAGTTCAGTTCAGACAACTTTATGTTGTCAGCAATTAATTTGCAGCTTTCCCAAAACTACATACGGACCACAATCACTGCAAGGATCCGCTGTCATGATACTGAGGAAACATAAGAATAGAGATGGACAGAAATTGTGAGATTGACAGCTCATCAAATGAATGAAATTAACAACAAGAATATAAAAAGAAATTTAACATCCATAGAAATAAATCCTTTTAATATATAAGTCAATGAAATTGTGTGCAGGTTATGTAAAAATAAGTCACTTAAAATTAGTGGAGTCTGTGTTTAAAGGCTTAATGGATGAAGTAATAAAATTTGTGCAATGATTTGTTTTGCTTCTGGGATTGTTACAAGGTCAACCGGAAGGCAGAAGTAAAAACAAAACATGGTCTGGTTGGCCGTGGCAGCGCAACAGAAAACCATCCGTAGCTGAATGTACTCCGAGGTGTTAGTTAGAGCACAGGCAGACCCCCATCTCTGACAAAAAGTGGCTAAAACAGGCGCATAAACATGAGCTGGTTTCTTAAATAATTTTTTCTTTTGCATCATGAGGCTATCATATGTGTCCCTCACAGCTCTGTGGGGGGAAAAAAACAAGTCAGCAGCTTTTGACCATGCTGAGAAATCCTGCATCCTGTCATTGTTGCCTCTCTGGACGCTGTTAGCAAATACGTCCCTTTATAGAAACTGCGTTCCATGTTAGTAGCAGCATGTCCATGAGGAACAGCTCAGCAGGCTTCCAGGTGTTAACTCATGTGGGATGCAATGGATCTATAATCCTGAGCTGTGAAAACCCAATTCTTACAAGGTGGTGCTAAATAAAGGTTTCCAACCCTAACTAGGGTATTTTGTACGTATAAACCTAAACAAGTCATTTTCTAGCAGTTTACGCACTTGTAGGGAACACATGAAATAAACTAAGCTTAGATAAAAATGCAGGAAGGAATGTATCACATTAGACATTAATATTTCATCTTCTGATAATTTAGAGATGAAACTCAGGACTCCATCTCTCAGACTGCGTGCCTAACATCATCCTTGCTTATTTAAATGAAGGTCACTGTTGGGTTCAGTTCAGTGTTGCCAGCTTAGCAGCTATGTGCAGATCTTTTTTTTTATTGTTTTTTTTTTTTTTTTCCATGAAAAGCGCACAGCGAGTCAACGAATTTAAAGTATTTCCTCGCAAAGGTGACATGTTGCTCTCACGGCAGAGACACATCGCTCTTTGCCTGCACCGTGCTCTGTTCAGTCAGAGGCAGACAGAAACAAGCAGCAGCGCCGGTGAATGAGTTGTTACACACGCACACTGTTGTTCTTGTGACTTATTACTGAGACAGAGGCTCTCCCAACTTTCTCTCAAGCCAAATGTGATATTTCAGAGATGTGGAGAGAGTGTATAAAATGTGTATAGTATAGTGTATAATATAGTGTATAAATGGGGTACTATTGCTTTAAATAACATTGCAACCATTACATATACCTTATATACATACATGGGGATTATGTCAGGCACCTTTATAACAGTAATAGAACCTACATATCTGCTCTAAAGCTCCGGATATTTGCTGTTATTACAACTGGATCCACAGAGTCTAAATATGATCCATGAGGTTATTTTTAGGTATAGAACTGATGAGAAGCAGGTAGTACTGGCTCCGCTCAATGCTTAAAAATGTGAAAAGCATATTATCTTAACACCAAACTGTTCTTTTTAATGTCTGCAGATTTTATCTGATTGATTTTTTTTTTTTTAACTTTTTCTTTCCTGCAGCATAATTTATTTGCAGTATGAAAATATTTTAACTAAATCTCCACATTGGCGTTTTGGTCTCCGTGCCAGATTCTGCCTCCTTTTTTTTTTTTTCTTGCTCGTTTTCACTCCGTCTTCTCCTGCTGATGATGGGAGATGAACGAAGGGGGTGTGTTGATTAGAGCGCACGCTGCCAAGTCCCCCCACATTGCATCATTGCATTTGATTAGCTTCTTCAACCCCCTGCTCTCTCCCTTATCACTATCAGCACAACAGGAAGAAACAACACACATCCGCATGTGTGTATGTACATACACACATTGCATACTCTCTTGCAGACTTATTGGAGCTCCATGGCTGCTTGGAAATGTGCACTGGCATTTATGAATCTGCACACAAACACAAACACACACACACACACACACACACACACACATGCATGGTGGTTGCTGCTGGTGTTGAGGCGGCAGGGCATCCAGTAAAGTCAGCACGGCGCTGACAGCTCCCTGTCCCTAATGAAGCATTAATAAACTGCTGCACAAAACAGTGGATCAGAGAGCAGCAGAGCTCCCCACCTGCCTGGCTGTCGTCTGACTGCCAGGTGCGAAGATGGGGGGGGGGGGGGGGGGGGAGTCAGTGTAATCCCCGTCCTCCCAAACCTCTCTGCCTAACTTTTCACCACTCTGCTGAAGTTTATGTAGTTCAGATGTCAGAGTAAAACTAAAACAAGCTTAATGGAATTAGGATCAGGGACAGGCCAGCCAGCGGGCATAGTCAGCGTGTTTTTTATTGGTCTTACTGATCCATGAGGCGTATTAGATCAGTGGCCATCGCTGGTCCACTTAAATTTTTTAAAACCATCGCCTCTTGCTGTGGTCCTGGTCCCTGAGTACTTCATTCGTCCAAATACTATAGAACTTTCTTTCCTGACCACCACCACCATGAAACACGTCGATCTGCGGCCCATTGGTTGGTTTCTTAGCTGAGACCAGGCTGAACCAGACACTGTAAGCAGGTGAGTGCTGCTTCCTGTCAGAACCGAGGAGAGAAAACACATGAGAAAAACACACACAAAAAAAGAAAAGATACTGCCAAATGTCCTAAAATGACTGACATTCACCACAGCAGGACTTTCATAAGCTGCTGTGGAGGATGATGATGATGGTGGTGATGTTGTCCTCAGCTGCATTGCAGCATCACATCAATGATGTTCTGTTCTGAGTAAGAAAACCCAGTAAACCCAGTAAGTCTGAGTTTGTTTCCAAAATATGATAGCAGATTAGCAGAATAGCTGACTAACTGGTTAAAATGGCAGATCTTTAGGTCTTCCTGAACCAAATTGCTCAGGGATTTTTAACCTTAAGTCACCAACCTGAACAATGACTCAGCAGTTTTTGTGAGTTCTTTTTTTTTTTTTTTTTTTTATCAGCCTGTTTGTTATCGGTTAGCTGATAGTCGGGTACTTTTGGGAGAAAATGTGTTGGAGGCGGAGTGTTTATTTATTTATATTTTGTCCATATGTCATAATCATGCAGCTGTCTGCCTCTTTATCAGAGAATCTAATAAATCTGGACCGAACTGCATCATTATGTTAAAAACAATCCATCCAGTTTTTAGTTGAACCTGGTTAAGATAACATGTCCTGAAGAGAAGAGCAGACAGGCACCGTTTCCAAACTGATCCATCATTTCTCCTAACTGTTCTCTCTCTTCTGTCTTTCTATCAAACACAAAGTGGAATAAATGCTATTTTAATATCCATCACAGTGTTGGAGTATAAATGTTTATTTCATTCACAAAGGACACTTTTTTGGACATATTAACCTCCATTTAGAGGCTATTTCCCCTGATTCCTGCTAACTCACAGCATGACTTCAGTGGTTTTTAGGAGCTGTGCAGCTGTTACTCACAATCACAGGATCTCAAAGATTTGTGGCGTACATGATTGTGTAAAGGCAAGTTTGAGCCAAAAATGCCCATTTTTTGTCCCATTCCAGCCCTGATTGACTGACTCCAACATTTCAGCAAATTTATGCCAAAAGACACATTAGATTTATTCTGGTTACTTTCTCAAATAGTTCCATGACTTTCCAGTCATCATCTGAATGTATCTAAGTTTTGAATATTGCGCTCCATCGCTTCAAATCCAAATAAATGTTTGATATTTGCATTAATGTTCACAGCCAGATCTGCTCCACATGCAAAAAAGTTTTAGAAAAATCAGTTTTTAGCAGACTTTATCTCTTTGTGTCCAGTTTGCAGGGTTTCTATGCAATCAAACTGCCTACTTTAAAGTCTGAACACACCCTAGAAAGTAAGCAGTGCTTATCAGATAGTTAAAAGTACCTCCTCCTCCTCCTCCTCCTCCTCCTCCTCCTCCTCTACAGCAACTACAGTTTATCACTTACTGATTTATGACCTCATTTAAACACAAGGGTTTTTGTTTTTTGGGGTTTTTTTTGCATGCTGGCTCCCCATTAGGAAAGCCAATCCAGCATCCATCTTGCATCCTGTCTCTTCTCTGAGGTCTCTTCAGACAGTAAAAGCCAGTCCAACAACGACTCGTCTTACACTTTCTCATTTTCTTTTCCTCTCTTCCTCTGATAATGACCACTTGTGTTTCTTTTCTGAACCAGTCAGAGTAAAAGTCCAAAGCAAATGGCCTTGGAGTTGATATCCATTTGCTGCCATGTGATGCCCTGGGCTGGAGCACTAAGCTGTGAGGCGCACTTCCTCAGCCCCAGGATGCTGCAGGGCAAAGATGGCCCCAGGAATCTGTATAATGAATGTCAGTGTGTCATTAAAAAAAACTAGTCAAGCTGAGAGTTTGAAACGTATGTAGTGTTGCTATATGTTGAAGAACATTTACTCACAATTAGGCCCACGAGACCTGTCACATAATGTCCCAGAATGGCACACAATACCAGCCGTCTGATTCAAATGAACCTGCTGAATGTTGATTTTCTCAGCAAGTGAGTCACTTCACTGCATGATGGTTGATTTGTAGAACTGGAGCATTTATTCAGAGGAAAGAGCCATTTAAATCTAAAATATTGCCAGAAATTATCCTTAAGTGCTTCTAAAAGAATCCGAATCTTAGATAATGACAATTTTAAAAGTTTCCAGCTGAATGGTTTTTTCTATCTGTAACCTGGATGTTTTCAGTTGCTCAGCTTCTTCTGCTGAAATCGTCTTGGGTTTGTTTGTTTTTTGTTTCGTTTTTTTTTTTTTTTTTTTGCTCATTTTTCTAATGTTGCGTCTGAAAAACACAGAACATATTCATAGTAACACAAGACATGCAAAATAGCTGAACTCCAACTGATTAAAAGCAAAGCAAACATGACAATGATGCAGTTTCCGGCACTACGGCACTATCCGCATTTCTTCTTCTTCTTCTTTGTTTTCTAACTCTCAAACTGATACATAGTTTCAGTTTAATGACCCAGCCAATTAATCAGCTCGTCATTACTCTTATGTATGAATTCATTTTCATTGAGCTTCAGTGAATGATCTTTCGAGATAAATGCCAATATATTTAAAGGATTATAGTTTTGATTAGGTCCCGGAGGATCTTCTCCTCCACTAATCATTAACTACAGACGCCATTGCTCGTTGCTTCAGCGACGCTTTGTGTCTTTATCATTCTGTCTATCTATAGCCTTATCTGTACTTTTTTCCTCATTATCCTTTGAGCATGAACCTTGCTTAGCTTCATGCCATGAAGGAAGATTGATACTTGGCAGCAGCGATCAT